>NC_056741.1:733895518-734068018 GCF_019279795.1 Protopterus annectens | reverse complement strand
ATCTGAAGACCTATAGTTGGGTGACATTGAGGACGAGGGAGAACATGTTCATGGAAGTAGAAAGGAACTATGAGCTTTACTCTGTGTGGCCCCCTAAAATAAACAGTTAGCCAGTGTTGTTTTGTTCAAGTGAGAGCATTCACTGAAGAACCAGACAAACTGGAAGACAGGCCAAGGCAACAGCTTCACAACAAGTTTTATATGAGGTACTGGCAAGGATGCTCAGGGCCCGAAATACTCATTACCCACAGAGTAAAAATGTGGTTACTAAACAATATTTTGTGTAAAAGGGAATCCAGATGAACTATGAGGACACAGAACAAAGTAAGAGATTAAAGAGGAATTAAAGACCTTATACAGGACATGCAGAGGGATGTTCCAAATGGATTTGCAGAAGTTAGCAAGAGGTTCTCCCATTCGATTCTCGGCTGGAGCGCCTTCTGTGTGGAGTCTGCATATCCTCCCCATGGTTGAGTGACATTAAAGACGTGCAGGTAGGTGCGTGCGTGAATGGGTGTGCCTTCTTTGAAGGTTGGGCATCGGGCTGGCAACTTGGCACCGTAAAAATCCATTGCCAATCATTAGCGGACCGGACTTCCGCTGTGACAACCCTAACCGGGAAAAGACGAAAGAAGACAGACAGCAACTGCAACTTGTACTCATGGGGGGGGTCCATTTTTTGGGTCCTATGGTAACTGATGGCCACAATAGAGGCCTCTGTCAATACTAAGGATGCAGAATGAGCAACTAATAGCCTCAAAGGGAGAAGACACCAGGGCCTAATGGGCGGTTGAGAGTTTATTAGCTCCTCAAGATGCAGGTATGACCATGGTTATGCCAGTTATTTCCATAAATTTTGCAGGATGGTGAGCTTTCCCCAGGTGAAGTCACAATTATGCTCAGCTCCAAGCCAAACAAAGACTGGTTTCTAATGCACAACTACAGGTTTGTTACCATGATGACTTTTTGACTTGAGGGCATTCACTGAGGTATTGGCGAATAGCCTGGCAAGATATATCTTTTTACTTCTTTCCATACACACATGTAGATTTTGTAAACTCAAAAGTGAATATCCTACATATTCATAGATTTGCCTCATTCTGTAAAGTTAATGCTAAGGGAGACCCAGGTGGCATTTTCTTAGAATTTGAAAGGGCATTTTCTGGAATGGCCTGATAGCACCAATAATGGGTGCTGGAAGGATATAGCTTTTGAAAAGATATCCAGGAGGGTGAAAAAATGATTAGCAGAGTGCTAACCAATCAGATCTTGCCTGAGATCTCTGCTATTAAGAGGGGTATATTAAAGTAGTTTCCTAAGTCCCGGTTGCTTTTCATTTTGGTGGTAGAGCTACTGAATTTTCAATTTAGGGTATACAGAGAGGTAGAGTCATGCTCACATGTGGTACTTTTTCCAGAAGTGCTATAAACTAAATGGTTGACTACCCTGTCGCTTGTGAACAGAACTCCAGATTTCCATGACTCTACTTGAAGCTTATGCATAGCTGGATCTGAGCATAAACTATTGGGTTCTGATTATCAAACAGAATGCTTAGTTAGTAGTCTGAAACATTATTTCATCCTTCATCCTTTCTTGTCAAGTCTTTCTGGTCAAGACAATACTAGTTCTTTTTGGTACAGTCAGGAACTACAAGGGCAGGTAGGCAAGTTTACAAAGCAGAAGAAGAGTCCATGCCTTAGCTGGGTCACATATGTCCCTAAGATATAAAGGACGGAAGGCTAGGAATCCTGAATTTTGGCCTGTATCATGTGGAATTCTCAATGTTGACTCAACCAAGTCAGGATCCTTAATGCCATATGGAGTGTACTCTCTTAGTGGTGACCCTAGACTTACCTGCCCTCACTCCAACAGCTATGGATAAGTGACATATGATAATCAGGACCTTCCTCAGGAAATAAGGCTGATTTTTAACTATCTGATGGACCACTTTGATACAGTACTTTCAGTTTGTGATCAGATTCAGGTAGGAAGGAAACTTTTCCACTGGAAGACATGGCTGGCTAAGGGGACTTGAGGAGTGAGGAACTTATGTAATAAGGAGCAGATTGTTCTATGCTCGTGTGGATTATAGGGGGAGTTAGCAACCTATATTTCTGAAGATAACTCACATTTAGTCAAGGGCTATTGGGTACACAATGCCAATGGTGACACCAGAAAGCTTGTAGGAAAAGGAAAGGAAGCAGTGTGGTTGTAAGAGAATGGGGAATCTCTGAGACAGTAATGTGGTTGCATGGGAACTAGACGTCCCTTCCAATGAACCACCTTTTGATCACTGGAAGGGAAATCTTGAAGTTTTATGTACTGGTGGTTAATGCAGCCTGCCTCAGTTCAGAACAGGGATCAAGGCATAATGGACAAATGGTGTGAGGTGACTGTGCCAGATGGGCCAGCATTGTGATAAAGCAATACAGGCAAATGCTTCAACTGGTTAAGGCATTTAACCAAAATTTCTTAAATCAGTTTAAATGCCTGGCACAACGGAAGAGAACTACAGTAAAATTAAAACTCCTGAGTATGCAGATGGATGAAATATGCTGACACTATGGAGAGATGGGTGCACCTGTTATGGACCTCTCTCCCATGACTAGTCTGTGCTGCAGATTCAACAACACTGTCACAACATTTTTAATGTACAAAGTTCTATTTCTGATCCAACCTCTGGTTTAGAAATTCCATCTGTAGTTTTGTTTGATGAGCACTCGCTAACCTAGGATTTAAATATCAGTCAAAGTCAAAGACAACATTATTGTCATTCAGAACTACATCACAATGTAGCTGAATGAAACTGCAATGCTTCATTCCGAGTGCAAAAACATACATACAGAAAAGAATAATAAAATAACATAATAAAAATAAAAGTAAAAATAGAATAAAATAATAACATAATGACCAGACACACTTTACATATAAATAGAACTGAGTAACAACATATGCATGGCATTACTATAACATAAGAACTAAGCAGCATATGGAATGGTCAACACGAATATTGCACAGTGATTTATATTGCACTTCATAGAGTCCTGCGGTAAGGTAAGATAAGATGTGAACCAATGTTAAATATACACATCAGTTAGTTATTGCACATGAAAAAGCTTAATACTTATAGTGCAACAAAGCCTGGATAAGTAAGGATCTATGCAGTCAGATAAACAGCATGAATATGTGCTAGGAGGGGAAGAATGCATTGACAGTCTCCTAGCTCATTTTTCACAAGAGTTCAGTAGTTTGATGGAGATAGGAAAGAAACTGTTGTTAAGTCTAGAAGTCCTACAGTGCACACTTCTGTATCTCCTACCTGAGGAGAGGCGGGAGAACATACAGTTTGCAGGATGCGAAGGATCATTGGATATCTTACTGGCTCTTCTGATGTAACATGACTCATGTAAGTCTTCCAGAGGTGTAAGAGAGAAACCAATGATTTTCTCTGCTGCCCTTACCACTCACCTAAGAGCTTTACAGTTGGAGGTGTTGCAGCCTTCATACCAGACAGTGATGTTATTGGTAATTGGTTATTGGTTATTGGTAAGGGCACTTTTGAAGGTACCCTGTAAAAAATTTGCAGCATGGTCTTCGATAGTTTTGACTTCCTCAGTTTCCTTAGGAAGTACAAGCATTGCTGAGCATTTCTGACCATGTAAGATACATGGACTGACCAGGACAGGTCCTCAGTGATACATACTCCCAGAAACTTTGTACTTTTGACCCTTTCTACTGTCATCCCTTTTATCTCTAGTAGTTGGAGTGGTTCTTGAGACCTTCTGAAATCCACAGTCAGTTCCTTAGTCTTGCTAACATTCAGTGCTAAGTTGATGTCACACCATCCCAACAGATGTTTGATTTAATTCCTGTAGGCCGTCTACTCGCCATCTCTGACTAGTCCTATGACTGCGGTGTCATCCATGAATTTAATGATTTTATTGGACTCATGTCTGGCCATGAAGTCATGTGTCAGCAAGGTGAATAGCAGAGGACTTAAGATGCACCCTGTAGTACTCCTGTATTCAGGGTTATGCTTTCAGAACTGTTTTTGCCCACACAAACCCTTTGAGGCCTTTCCGTGAGGAAGCTTAGAGTCCAATTACATAACTGGGAACTGATGCCCAACTGTAGTAGTTTCATTATCAGATTCTGAGGGATGATAGTATTGAAGGCAGAATGAAATCTATGAATAGTAAATATGCCGAAACTATTTGTGTATCAGAGTTGAAAGTCCTAAAAGTGTGCTCATCTGGCTTTCAAAAAATCTTAGAATTGCACCTCTGCCCCACAGAAACAAAAGTTATCTGTGTGTTACTAGTGAATGGTGCAAATGACAGGGCTGCCCTTATACAGTTGAATTTCGTTCATTGTATTTTGGGGGAAAGGGCTCTTACAAGTGTCTGTGAACATAACTGAAATCATAAATCCATGTGACTTTTGTGAACAATATGACTTTCAATTTGGCTTGAACTCTGAAAAATAATTTGAAGCAGAACTTTCTTGCGTAGCTGTACCCCTGCCCCCCCCCCCCCCCCACACACACACACACACACACACTTACCTAAAAAGTAATTTCGAAAGTCCATACATCTTGGGGAAATGTGAAAAAACATACCGTAATTTCATTTGAAAAGATGCACTTTTGTACTCCGTGATTTTTATAGGAGTGCTTATTACATTGAATATATACTGTTTTAGGTCAGCACTGTGAGACAAAATGTACTGTGCCAATTAGAAATAGATAACTAACACTGCTTTGCTCATAGGTAGGTTTCACGTGCGTCAAGAGCATTTTCAGTTCTCCATGCACCCTTTTGGTCTAGCCAGTTTCCAGAGTTTTTTCTAGTTACCTGATTTGTGACATGACAGTTCTGAGAAATCAGGACATAAGGACATATGGATCTATCCATATCTAGACAATTGCCCTGTTTAAGTACAACCTACAGAATCCTCTGTCAGTGGACTTAGCTTTAGTAATTACACTTCTAGATGGGTTAGGACTAACCACTGATTACAAAAAAATTAAATACAGTGTCCACTCAGCAGAAAGTTTTTCCTGGAGTTGTTTTTTCCCCCCTGGAACTCTGTTGGAAAGTATGCACACAGATGTTCCAGAATCAGGAGAATTAAGATATGGCCACTGGCCACTGCCTTTTAGTCTGCTGCAAACAACCTTTTTTGTATGCAAGAACATTTTCCAGAATCCTGAATTACATGCCTACCAGCATTCTGATAACTGAGAATGCCAGACTATGTATGAAAACAAAACATTATACTTAGGGATTGATTGGTACTAAGTTATATACTCTTTGGAAGGGATCCTTTCCTTGTGTGCGACACTTCAAAGGGAATTATATTAATGGGTGACAAATTAACTTATCAAAAGAAAAAAGTTATCTCCCACATCTTGGCAACAAATGCACTGGATATGAATTGGGGGGATATATGGACGGCTTGGCTAACCCGAGGTGCTGGTCTCATGGTCAACTAATGCTGTACACTCTTGGTTTAATTTTTCCAAGCTTTTTTGGTTTTTAATACCATGACAAGAATGGACCCCATTCTTAAGTCAAAGTATGATTAAAGTTCATGAAATTGGTATTGTTTCAATCTTTGATAATAGCCAAAAAGTGCTCTTTGTAGCACCTGCAATGTGCCCAGAACTGACTTCTTCTGCAATTCATATGGAGTTACATGTATTGGTAGCATATGTAAATACAACTGTAAATTCTTTTTTTATGAAATCAATTACTCCTACTACCATTGGAACTGTCTGTGTATCTTTCTTCCACACTGACCTCATTTCTGCCTGCAAATCCTGGTATTTTCTGACTTTGTGTCTCTCTGTACTTAAGACACTGTAATCATTGGATGTAACAATTTCAATGGTCAAGGCTACTTTTGTCTTCTTTTCATGGACTACTATATCTGATTTTATCACATCTTTTTTTTGAACTGTTGGTAATGGGTGATCCTATGTGATACAGACTTCATCATTTTCTATGATGCTTTGTGGCTCATGTTTACAGCGCTTCGTGGCTATTTCAATATTATGTTTACACAATCCCCAGTGCAACAGTCTTGCCACATTATTATGCCTTTCAGCATACAGTCCTTCTGCCATTAGTGTATCATATCCTGCAGTAAGATGTGCGACTGTTTCCAATTCTGTTTTACAAAACCTACATTTGTCTGTTTCTCTGACATGTTCAATAGGCTTTGTAAACCAACAGGTGCGTAGTCCACTGTCCTGGGCTCCCAATATTAACCTTTCGTGTTTTGGTTTAAATTCACCTCTATTCCCGCATCAGATCCTGAACGACATGCGGTTATTCCAGGACTTTTCCATACTTGCAAATATATTTATGCCTTTTCCACAGTTCTTGCCTTCACATCTGATCCTTCACCTTTTACACCAGTATGAATGAAACAATGACAGCGAGGCAATGCCTGCACCCAGGGCTTCTACAGCTAGTCACAGGCACAACTCTGTAATATGGTATATTAACAAGAGGAGGAGGGGTCATCGTTTTCATTTGTTGAAAATGAACATGAAGCTATGACATCTGGCCTTGTGTTTCAAAAATCAGTTGACAGAGTTCCATCTACTAGGGACCACAACTTGTAAGTAAAAAAATGCAGAAGTATGTCAATACAAGTCAAAAACTTAAATCATGGGTGACAGCAACACCAGGACGTGTTCCCAGAAACTGCAAACAAGCTAGAAGTACCTTCCAAAACCAGTGCTCATCCCCCTTAGCTCCCGAAAAGAAAACAAGTTGCTCGTCATCAAAATTGGAGATGAGGGCTTTTGTATGCTTCCCTCTCAACCTCCCTGGTTCAAAGAGCGCTATAAAAGCAAAGCAGTAACAAGTCATTCTAATTCTAACATTTCTTTTTTGCCAAGATTCCTGCTGGTTTTTTTGGGTTTTTTTTCTGTTTTGGAAGGTGTTTTATCGGTATGCATAGGTTTCTTTCAAGCAGTACCTGATTTTCTTTCAACATCACAGCTGTTTTACATTCTTTCCTGCATGGTGTGCATCTCATTTCCTGAGGAGGATGTTTTAATTCTTATTATACCATGACCCCCCAAAAACGTGCACGCTGATTGGCCAGCGTGCCCGTTGTAAATCGAGTTATACTAATGGAAAAAGGTCCGGTCGCCCGGACTTTTTTCCATTAGTATAACTCGTTTTTTTAAAACACTGTCTCGCTATGTTAAATGGGTTTAACATAGCGAGACAGCTTTAAAATAAGCAACGGAGATCTCCGTTGCTTATTTTAAAGCTGTCTCGCTATGTTAAACCCATTTAACATAGCAAGACAGTGTTTTAAAAAAAAGCAACGGAGAAAGCAAGATCTCCGTTGCTTTTTAGTTCGCTATGTTAAATGAGTTTAACATGGCGAGACAGTTTTAAAATAAGCAACGGAGATGTCCGTTGCTTATTTTAAAACTGTCTCGCTATGTTAAACTCATTTAACATAGAGAGACACTAAAAAAAAGCAATGGAGATCTTGCTTTCTCCATTGCTTTTGCCCACAGCTCTGATGTACTGCGCAGGCGCGCAATACATCAGAACTGCCGCGGATGCCAGACATCTGCGGAAGGGCAGTAAACAGGCATTATACTATGCCATTATTTAAGAAAAGTAATAGTTTATTTTCTTAAATGATGTCATGGTATAATAGCAATAACCCACTTCTGGGTGTGGGTAATGCTAGATTTACCCACGGTTGGCTTTGTTTGGTCCCTCGGGCTTCGCCCTCAGGACCAAACCACGCCAATCGTGGGTAAATTTAGCATTACCCACACCCAGGCGTGGGTTATTGCTATAGTATTTCTCTTTTTTCCTAGCACAGTATAAATTCTGCAGTAAGTAAGAAACCATTCCATTAAAAGAAATTGTTTGTGTCTAAAGGGAAAATGTTTTGCTTCTGGTGTGAATTCAGTAACACTAACACTTCCCCCTGCAGGTAGAGTTGTCCTAAGTACACTCTCTCATCAGTTAATCCTGAATTAACTTGTTCTTCTATTAAGATACACTGATCAGAGTCTCATATTGCCTTTCTTGTGGTGTTATCTTATTTTTATATTACATTGCTAAAGGAATTCTTCATGTTAGGCTCTTCAAAAGGTTTTGTTTCTCAAATACATTTTTAAATTTGTTTTACAAATTTTGTCCAAGGTACCTTTTGATATGACTCATTCTGCTCTCTTTAAATTTCTTTCATGGAAAATACAATGGTTGCATCTGTTGATTATCAAGTCTTTAAGAAAATTTCTAGTTTAGAAGTTCTTGTGTGTGCAAAGCCTTTTATGGTTTCTTTCTCTTTTTTTAAAGATTCAACTGCCTTCATTCTTCCTCACATTCTCAGAACAGAGGTGAGAGGCTTCTACAATACCTGATTCAGAAGAGAGAACGCTGGCTTTAGATTTACAAGGGAAGGCATTGCAAGAATTATGAACTCCTTTTGCTTAAGAGGAGTTTCTGTGGGAGATATCTGTGAAACTGCAACTTGGTCTACATGCCACACCTTTACCATACACTGTAAACTGGGTGTGCATTTCAAAGTTAGAACAGCTTTGTGATGGCTGTGGTGCAACATATGCTACCAGTTATAGTTACCTCCTCATTAATTCATAGTCTGTACTCTATAAATATGTGGAGACTGTAACCAGGAAAATGATGCACATACTACACTATACTTACACAATGAGCTTTTGACAACACTAGATAATTGGTATCATTTTCCAGATGTCAGTATTAACACCCACCCACTATCACTTGTCTTTCTTCTAACCTGCATTCACAGTTACCTTTATACAATGATTCTTCATCTTAATGGAAAACTGATTTTTCCAGTGAATAATAGACTTGAATCTCCTTGTGATGACATGAGTCCTGGTATATATCTGGTAGTTTATGTAGTTTGTATGTAAGGACTTAACTATTAGAAGACTGTCTCTGCACAGTAAGATTGCTTTCTATGTTGGTTGGTTATTTTATATCCTTGTATGCAGAGGAGAGCTATTCAAATCACACTCTGCAATAAAGACCTTTACATGTGGGTAGGTGATATTGATTTATTTATTGACATTTGATTACTGGGAAAGTCAAACTGGGTAGAAGCCCATTTTCAGCAGAGGCCTGGGGAGAAAAGCTTCAAATTATTACAAAACATTTTAAGGAGTCTATGACCACCCATCGAGTGGAAACATCATCGAACAGCATATGTCGTCGAACATGCTGTTCATCGAGCAGTTCGAGTAAGATCGCATTACGGTAGGGATAAGGAAATTTCCCCTTTCCCCACTGTAGTACTATCTCAGAGTTGGTATATATAATTAGCGGGGGGGGCCATCCCCTCACATGAGGAGGTTTCGGTGAACAGCATTTAAGATGTAATGCTGTTCGGCAATTTTTCCATTCGCTGGCTAAACATAGACCCCATTTTAAAAACAATAATTTTACAATCTTCAAAAATAAAACAAAAATATCTGCAGTTTAAATAATTATAACAAATTAGTGATAATATAAATATATGGGTTAACAATTGCTACACGTTATATGACAATTTTTTAATATTTATATACATTTTAGACAGTTTGTAGAAAAATTAATGATAAGTTAGTATAATATAAACAGGAGCTACAATATGAAGCAAGGGAACACCAGGCTTATGGTATATTTAGAAAGAAAGTCAAGGAAAAAAATTTTAAAAAAGTAAGGAAGTAGGTGAAGAAGGGTGAGTAAGAAATGAAATGGTACTTGTTCACATTTATGGATATAGTTTATCCTGGTTATGAGCAAGAACAAAGCCAGATTTTAGCTAGGAAGTCTTTCAGAGTGATTTTTTTAAAAGATGAGAGAGAGGGTAGTGACCTGATCAATAAAGGTAAGGAATTCCAAGTCTTAACAATCCTGTTCAAATTCAGACAGTGCCCAGCAGATTTGATAGGTTTGTAATATTTACTGGTCTAATTATTTTGCAATCACTCTTTGGTCATTTTGCAAAGTGTGTGCATGTGTGTATGATGTGTATAAAGTGTAGAAGATCTGCACCATTCCAATGATATTTTGTTTTGACACATGGCTTGGCTCTGAAATCTGAGGCAATCACACAGTGAGATTTACATTTACATAGCATTACTACAGTGGTGTTACAGGCAGCAGTGTGTTATGTATTTGCTTTTACTAAGAAAAAAAATCAAAAATCTCAAGCTGGTTGAATACCAAGGGAGATGGCACAGCTCATATTTGTAGACTGAGCTCAAGAAAATGATAATGAATATCTACTTTTATGATACATTCCTCAGAGAAATGTCTTTTAAATATCCAGAGTACTGAAAGCATTGATTGTTATTTGCAGCACTGAAGGCATGATCTATAATTCTTTAGTACAGAACCAGAAAAATCACTGCTCTCACCCAAATTTAAAAATTGTGAAATGAGAGAAGCAGCAACATACTTTTATAGTAAAAAAGGGTATGGATATTTTATTTATTTATTTAGACCTTTCATAAAACTTATTTTGAAATTATTAATATTGGTGTCAAGAGACTCAACTGTAGAAATCTGATTTTATATCACATACACACACACACACACACATACATATATATATATATATATATAGGTCTACTTCAAAACATCTAAAACCCATAGCATCTAATTTCATAACATTGAAACCAGAACATCTAAAAACAAAACATCTAAAACTCATAACATCGAATTTCATAACATTGAAAATGTGCATCAGAACACTGAACACTACAAATCACATGAAAATATCCCCTCCACATATAACAACACCAAACTACCAAACACACTTTTTACTATGTTTCTGTAGGGGGGCAAGCCCCCCTGCACCCCCACACCCTCCATAAATTAAATATACCAACTCCAAGGTCATACTACAGTGGGAAAAAGTTAATTTCCTAACCTTACTGTATTATGATCGCCATAAAGAATGTACACATAATGTCTATATCTCTTACCTGTATGACCAAAAAACATATACAGAATGGAAAATAAACACTATATAAAGAGTATTAATTCCTACACTATGTAAATAATAACTATAGAAATAAAAACTACATCTCATAGTGATACCAAAAGATTAACAGATTAAACTATAACATTTACATATGTGCTGATACACTATTACATATTATACATTTTAGATGTCATGAAATTCAATGTTATGAGTTTTAGATGTTATGGGTTTTAGATGTTTTGAAGGGGACCCATATATATATATATATATATATATATATATATATATATATATATATATATGTATATGGTTCCATTTGAAACCATTGAATGCTCAGAACATCGAAGTTCTAATCATGGAGACCAGAACATCGAAGGTTAAAAGTAGAAGTGCCAGGTAAGTAAAAATGGTAATTTTTGGGTGTTTATGCAGGGCAGCAAGGTGCCCTGCATGTTGTATGTGTGTGTGTGCCATCTGAGTGTTGGCATTGCAGGTAGGGTACAGGAAATCTCCCATTTAGCACTACCGCATATAGTGGTAAACGGGAGATTTCCCTTACCCCATTGTAGTGCGATCTTGGAGTTGGAATATTAAAGTAGGGAGGGTGTGCAGTTTCTGAATGTTTATTTCTTTTTCTGTGGTTCACTTTGAACCTTCGATGTTCTGGTCTCGATGATTAGAACTTTGATGTTCTGAACATTCGATGGTTTCAAGTGGAACTATATATATATATATATATATATATATATATATATATATATATTGGTCTTTCTTAAATGAAAATGCATATTTGTGTAAGAAAACATGCAGTAAGGGTAGTGAAAGCCTTCAGAAGTGGTATAAAGTAGTATTTATTTGTTGAAAATGTAGTGGATTCCAATTATTGCCTGTAAAACAGGTAGGAACTGGAAATGGACTCACTCACAATAATCAATGAAAATGACTGAAATGAATTCTGAATATTTTTTTATCTATTTTAATATTCCTTTATGATAGATATTAGTCTGGAAGATTAAAAAATGAAGGTTAGCATTGCACAGCGCACCGTTTTCTGCATGCAGTATTAAAGTTACTTCCATAAGATTTGCTGTGTGGAAAAAATTTACTAGGGTTTACAGCGTCTATACGCTGAACCATAACTATATAGTGACTAAATGCTATGTTCTGCATAAGCTTTCGTCTTTTCTCGGTTAGGGGTTGCCACAGCAGATCACCAGTCCACTAGTGATTGGCAGTGGATTTTTTTAAGGTGTCGAGTTGCCAGCCCTACAAGGAAGACACACCCATTCATGCACGCACCTACCTGCATGTCTTTAAAGTTCACTCGACCATGGGGAGGACATGTAGACTCCATACACAAGGTGCTTCAGCCGAGAATAGAACCAGAGAGCCTCTTGCTGTGAGGCTTCAACGCTTACCGCTGCACCACCACAGCCACACGTGTTCTGCATAAGGATTGAAATTTGTGCACAAAGAATTGTATTACCATTCTGACATTTGAATTCAGTAGTTTGCAGGTATATCAGATAGACTTAGATTCCAATGATTAATTACTGCTTCCCACCTGTATCAGCATTTACCCTTGTAGTAGTCCCATACCCCATCTTAAAGTTGTCTCTTATGTGTAATGGGAAGCAGAAAGGAAGATGTTTCAAGGCTAGTGTCTGGATGTGAAATTTGCTAATGAAAGGTTATACAAGACTAATTCTCCTAGTAGCTTATGCTATAATGTGTTTTGCATGCTAGTGGTTAACTTACATGTACTAAAGTGGAGGTGGAATTCCATCATATACTTCACAGGTTTTACAACTACTGGTTCAGAGTCTGATTTTTCTTTTAAGCCCAAACTGGGAAATCTGTTTAGAAATCCAACAATCAGGAGTGTCTGACGGGAAGGCCTACATAAAATTGAAGGTTGCTGACATCTGAGTTACATCGCCAAAATACAAATGAAGTTGCATTTTACTATGCAGTCTCAAGCAACATCAGTATTTATTATTATTTGGAACGATGTTTTGCTAATTTCAGTGGAACACATATAATTATAGAAAATTCTTCTTTTAGCATTGTTAATCATATTTAAGGGTAAATATATACACATTTAAATGTTTATGTGGGCTATATATAAACACATCAGATATTTATGTAGCCTGCTGTATGAAGTTATGTAACAAATGAAGGTCATACTGAAATGATAAAAAATATTTTAAAATGATATAATTATAAATGCAAGTCCTACAGTAAGTGGCTGCTGTGTGCCTCTCAGCTGACTTACCTGTCTTTATGTTCCCACACTGTGCAGCAGGGCTATCAGGAAGTAAACTGACGATCTGTAAAAATTCATGAGGTTTGCTCCCACCGGCAAGGTTAAACCCAAATCCATTCTTGCCCTTCACAATTCTTGCTGGGACCATGTATCCATTCATTTCTGCTGGGTCACTTGTGAATTCATAGCCTCCTAGGAAACAAGAAAAGCTGAAAGGTATCAGATCACTGGTAAGCAGTAGCATTATTTTGTCAATCACAGTGGCTGTAAATACCAGTTTTATTAGGATCACATGGCCTGCAAATGTTTTTACACAGTTAACGTTACATAACAATATAGGAAACAGCAAAGGTCTGCAAGATGCATCATGGGGTTTGCAAAAGAAGGACCTGTTAGATGCATCGCGATCTAGATGGAAACTGGAAAATGATAAAAGCTCAAAAAAAAACAAAAGAAATCTCAAGTGTCTAAGCTCTAGACCCGAGCTACCCCAAATGAAAACTCTGCTGAGAAGCATAAAGGCAGACTAACAAAGCATCTGTGGAAGAGATTAACCCAATCTGTACCGAAGATTAAAGAATGGCAAACTTGCTCTAAGGAAATCTCACGCTTTTCCTAAACAGGAAGAATTCTTACCTGACTTTAAGTAGCAGGGTGCCTAAAGATGATTTTTTTTTTATATACAGACACATTTTGAAAAAGAAGAAATGATGTTTGTGAGATCAATCCTTCCCATCTTCTCGGATATTTTGGACTGAGATGCAATCACTCCATGAATGTTTTATGAAGTTATTGCAGAGATAGTGTGGATTACATCATATGGGTATGAATATGACTATACTGTATTGTTATACTTTAATACTATTAATCTTGATTTTTGAAGAGTTCATTGTCAGCACTTAACCAACATTGAGCTTGTTTAGTTGCAATTGTCAGTCAGTCAAAGCAGCGTTTCAGACCATTGAAATTACATATTTAATAACAGCATTCTCATGTATTTGGAGTGTTCTGGTTTGGCATCCAATAAAGGCTGATCCTAGGGACATGATAAAGTTACAACAATTACAAAACAGGCAGAAAAAGTTACATAGAATAAAACTACAGCTCCTTGCAGAATTTGAGTTACACTGAAATTAAAATAGTGTCACCTTTTCCAGATAACACTGTTCTAAGAGTAAAAATAAAGGACTTGTGTAATAGATATGCAAGGAGTGCACTTTATCAGTCTGTGTAAATAAGGAGTTCTTATTATATAAATGTTATCTTGTATACACCTCTCCTGCAGCAAGGGTTTGATGAAAGAAGATTTATATTATTATGTTTCTGGGTGCATAAGAAATACAGATGGAATTCTTACAGGAGTGAAAAAACTTCATTTACTATACTCAACCATCTCATTGGTTCAGAGACAGAGTGTCCATTGTGTTTCCAGATGTGAACTTGATTACTGGGTATTAGGGACAAAAATGAATGGTGGTCTGAGTAGTTTACAACTGCTCTTCTCCCAGAAGAGAGACACAACCCTAGAAATGGCAAGGGATTGTATGTTAGCATTTTGTTTGGGTGTATAAGAACAGCTGGGACATTCTGATGGTTAGCCTGTAAGGAAGTGCCCATGGGTCCATACTAATGACACCACTTACCCATGCTTTGAAAAGAAGACACTGGTCAGGACCAGACCAAATACATGCCAGTAACAACTATATAATGTGTTGCCATGAAACTCTCAGCCTTGCTGTCCAGCATAACTGGTGCGGCTTGCAGCAAATGGGCATAAGAAACAAATTTTATTAAGTGGGTGGCACTACTGAGGTTAGAAGGATCTCTGTCAAAAGAAAATTAGATAAAATGTAGTATCAACTGTGAAAAGAATATAAAATGAAAGTCAATTCTCAGTATGAGTACATCTGGGAAAACATACTTTGCAACAAAATAAGCACCACGTTTTGTCTTTCTCATACCAGTAAGATGCACCTGGCATATAACTGTCTGTTTTCCACATGGCAGTCAAGGGGTGACAATCAGGAATGGTAAACCTAGTGGTCAAGCAGTACAACAGTAGGAGGCCAGAATCTGTGTGTAAATCTATGATACTCTGGAACATAGCATTAATACATTTACATTTCAGATTATTTCTGAAGAAGACTGATAGTCATCATATTAATTGTGATTTTTTTTTTCCTATTTGAAGCATGCACAATGCTCAGTCTGTACAATAAGAGTTAACGCAAAATACCCCAATCAGTTAAAACATGGTGATCTTGTTGGACTACATAAACTCTGAAACCAAGAAATATAAACTATGAAAGGAATTAACAGAGTCAGCTGGAGCCAAGCTGAAGCTTGAGTACAAGCATGGCTGAGGACTTGGGTTTCAGCAAGTGTATGAGCCGGGAATGAGCTGAGCTACTGTTTTTTTTTTTGTTTTTGTTTTGTTTTGTAGTATCTGAGTGAGACCAAACCTGTGGGCTGCTTGTGATTTCTGCCACTCTAACTCTAGCCTCATCAGAAGATAATTACAGTGGTTGGCTCTGACCACAGTTGGGGATGGTAGCAGTGATATACTGACTAAACTTTGCTTGCAAATGCAATGCAAATTTGTTTCTGTGTTATTGAAGTTTGTAACTAGTTTTGTAAAGGAGTTTGGTGTAGAAGGCTAGTCAATCTCTTGAACATTAGCTAATTTTAAAATTGCATTAGCAGTTTTTGTATTTTTTCCTCAGGTGTTATTCAGGATATATATATATATATATTTAAATGTTATGATATCCTTTACAGAGCAGTTAGATCCATGGTTTAAACCCAGGGGTGTGGTTGGGGGATCCTGGGTTTTGTTCTCCCTGGTACTGTGTTTTGGAGCTATTAAACAAGGTGTAATGTTCTGGATATCTGCTGTAATTGTTAATTATTAGGGTATTATGCACTAAAATTCTTGCTATGGAATCAGTTCAGGATTTTTTTTACAGTAGTTCTGCACATGCTGCTGTTATACAAGAAATGCATATGCCCCACATGCAATAGAATAATTAGATTAAACTTATTACAGTAGCAGGCTGTTGTAACAGTGCATGGTGAAGGCTGAGAGCTATGTACTGAACTGACTGATTCATTTTTAAAGTAATTGTTGTATTGACTGGGGTTGGGAATAGCAGTGAAATACAACAAAGGGAAAATAACAGAATGCAGCCATTATTGTTGTGATGGGAGAAGGGAGAAGAACGAGGCAATCTGTGTGAAAGTAAAAGGCAGTGAAATAACCATCACTATGGTCTATTGTAGATGGCAGATATTTATGTGCATGTAAAAACAACTTTTTTTGCTATCTGTGGCCAGAATGTCCCGATTTTGCCTCATGTTTTTGGTTTGTTCCTCATACAAATTGTATTTTCTGACAACTTGTTGAGGATTGCAGTTACTTAGGGCAAACATTTGTATTTCAGACTTCATATCCTTCATAAAGTGCATGTTAATGCAAAGCCTGTTATTCTAGTAGATTTGTAAGTATAAAAGAGCAATGTTAAATGCTCTCTTGATTTTAGGCCTTTGTTAATCCACTCTGTTTTGGTTTTGCCAATGATTGTTGAGCTAAGAGGCTGACAGGTCTGTTCATCTTCAACACAAACTGACATTTGTTGTACAGGGAAAGTAGATATTGTTTATGTGGGAAGCAGGCTGTGTGTGCAAATGCAGGGCTTTTGAACTAATACTATTGAATGTCCACAATGTATGGTATGTCTGAGAAAGTGGGTGTCATATGCATTTCTGAACAAGAAGTTAAAATACAGGATTTCTGTGGTCTTTGCTATGTTTTAACTTTCTTCACAATCAGACTGCATAAGCATATGCAGAATGTGGAGAGGGGGTAGGTGGGAGAGGCAGGTAAGGTGAATCAACTGATTAACAAGCTGGCTTCTTGGGGGTAACGTGTGTGTGTGTGTGTGTGTGTGTGTGTGTGTGCGTGTGTGTGTGTGTGTGTGTGTGTGTGTGTGTGGGTGTGTGTGCGCGTAATAAATCTATAAGCATGTATGGAAATCTGTATTATCATTCCTTTTTTATGAATAAGAAGTCTGAAACTGTAAAACCAGCTATGACTGCAACTGTTTTGCCATAAATTCTCATATTTTAAGAGGGATGCCACAAATTTCCGAGGCAAAATCAGGAATATCCCTTAAATCATCAATGCTCGAGAGCCACAAAAGCATATACTCACCCAGCTTCGTATTGCTTCAAGACAGAGAAGACTCCCTAGTTGTCTGCCCCCTGGTGCTTGACCAAGGAAATTAATTTTGTGGACCTCCATGCTAGGCTGAGGAGCAAATTAAGGAAGAAGCAATACATAAAGGCCATGGATTTGTCAGTTTACTTCCCTTTACATCTTTGTGCTCACAGCAACTTATCATTTTGCCTTTTGTTCCTATCTAACCTTAAGGTTACTTGCATCTTTCCTACTACCAAAGCTGGGATACAACAAAAAAATCCGGATGTATAACATAATTTGATGGGCAGCACAGCAGATAGCATTGTCACCTCACAGAAAGTGGTTCTCTGGTTTGATTCTTGGCTGGGGTGCCTTCTGTGCAGACTCTGTATGTCCTTCTTGGTTTTGTGCAGGTTTCCTCTGGGTGCTCCAATTTCTTCCCACATTGCAAAGACATGCAGTAATTGGACTGGACACTCTAAATTGGCCATAGGTGTGAGACTGCATGCGAGTGCGTGTGGTATAAAAGAACAGCTGCACAAGGGTAGCCACCTGGTGGTGTGAACCTTGGCTCTAGATGATTGTTACTGTTGAAGTGACACCCAGACCCTATGTGCAAAAATGGGAAAAGGGGGATGTGGATGGATGAATGAAACATTGTTTGATATTGTAGAACAGGACTGCATTTGATATAGATCATTATACTTCACCCCAAATTATTCTCTGACAGTTCAAAGAGTAAACAAAGTTACATACTAGAAGCAGAATATTACTACTTGCTGGACTTTTTATGTGTGGCAGTACAGCTAAGATGCTTACAGCAAACACAAACACAACAGACTCAATCAGAACAAACACACACACACACACACACACACACACACACACACACACACACACACACACACTCACCCTTATATCTAGCTAACTATCAAACCTATGTTTTCCCTAATATTTCTCATCAGCTGCAAGTGGTTTATTAGACTGCTTCCCCACACATGCTTGAGGAGAAATTGCTTGAACATCAGTGGCACACAGAAAAAAGAGGAATAACATAACACCAACACGGCCGGCCTTAGGCATAGGAGAACTGGGCAACTGCCTAGGGCGCAGTACAGCCCGATCATGTAAAGGGCGCAATTTTAGTTATTTATTTATTTAAATGATTTTTTTTTTTTGTTATCCAGCCTGGGTTTGTGCTGTTCTTGGCGGGACACTGTCTGTAAAACAGAGACTGCCTGTGGCAGCCAGGAGATTCATTTTCTTTTTATTAAAAAAAATACATTTTTTAAGGACGTTGTTCTTTAAGAATGCCCTCCTTTTATGGCCGCAGATGATGAAAACAGGTCGCAAACACCTGCTGTGCCTGTGCGACAGATTATATATGTCTTTGTTTTCGGGGTGCGGAATTTGAATTGCAGAAGACGTTGCGTACTAGAGCAAGAATGGACAAGTGAGAGGTAAGGGTGTGTGTATATGTATGTATGTGTATGTGGGGATTATTGAAAGAAAGTAATGTTTGGAAATGTAATGTACAAGATTTTCAATATGTATAATAACTAGATAACTGAGTTATCTAGTGGCCACTCATTTAAGCTTTAAAACTGATTTGTATTCATTTTCATTGAAATATGTAGAAGAGGGTTACTAAAATGTTGCTGCTGAGGAGATAAAAAGAGGAAGGTTAGGTATGTAAAGAAAGGTTTAACATTTAATGAATGTGCAAAGTTCAGGAAGGCTATGAACAGGGTCTTGACTGGAATTTATTGTTATCTAGTTCAAGAAGGTGGTATGGCCTTGAGAAGAAAATAAGTGGGAGATGGGAGATGGGGCATGTAAGGCCGCTGAACAGCAGAATATTTCAATAAAATTTCAGGAAACATTTTTTTCAGACATATTGATGAGGTACTGGAATGTCATACTAGAAACTGTGAATATAGGTCAACAGAGGCATCCAGAGGGTCTCATAGAAATGGAAGGTAAAGCAGCAGCTAAGTGCAACAACTCTCTAAGGTTAAATGGCCATATATATTTCTTTTAAGCTTCTTGTATGGCTGTGTGATTTAATTAATTCACTCATTCAACATATTTATTTTCTTAACTGGCACCTGCATGTGCATTCTATTTCCACCAGCTTTAGAAGTTTGGTCCTGGTCAGTGATTGTTCTGCTCATGTATTCACACAAAATAACTAATGGAAAAATAAGACTTTTAAAAATATTTATTTGCCATCACATCTGATGTTCTTGCCCTTTCTGCTGTAAGGCTTTGAAGGTTGTAACATTGACTGATGTGTTCTTGGAGGCAGAAGGTCATATAAATTATACTTTACCATGAACATATTAGATTTCTGCCAAGCTTTCTTAAAAACATACCCATTTCCAGTATTGTATTTGTTAGCATAATCCTATTTTTTTTTTGGTGTTTTTATTTATTTGTTCTTTCCCATATGTTTTTGTTCTCTCTCATTTGCTTTTTAAGCCAAGTATTTTGTCATATCATACCACTACTAAGCATGATGACGTGGAATGCCAGAAGGTGAGCAAGTACCCTCCAGCATACAAGCAAAAACATTCCATTTTCATCTTTGTTCTAAATTACTAAACAATCTGTATTTTATATTTGTCACTGCATTCCACAAGTTAAAAATAACCTATGTGGGTGGTCAGCTTCCAGGCAGATTTCAAAGATACATTGCATCTGAACATTATTTTTACGGTAGCAAAACCCAGCTTTGTTTTTCCTTTTTTTTAACTGCTATTCCTTCATAGTACTCAGTCATCTGGTTCAGTTCTTTGGATGGGGTGTCTTCAGTGTACAGTCCGCACATCTTCCTTGTGCCTATATGGAGTTTTGCCAAGTGGTACAGTTTCATTCTGTATCACAAGGCATATAGTAGGTGCACTGGCAATCTCCAAATTACCCACAGGTGTGTGCAACAGGTACGTAGCATACCCCTCAACTGTCCAAATTTTTGCAGAATGTCCACATTTTATGCCCTATATTGTTGTCTGTTCCTTATAAAGGACTGTTCTACTCCCACAACATGTAGATGGATTGCTGATACCTTGTTGTATTTTAAGGGGGTGGGGTGCTGCAGTCCTGAGTATGCACTCCTTTGGATGAGATGCCTAGTAACTATGAACCTGTTTTCAGTTTGCCATCCATTCCCTAGTGCAATATTACCCGTTTACCATTCTTTTTTAATGTGGCATAGGCAATTTATTCTTCATTGACAGCAGACACTGAATTGGTAGATGAAACACTGAAATATAAAGTTGTTTGCTTGCAGCAACCTTTTCATTAGCTACAGATCTCTTTAATGTGGAATTATTTCAGATGACTTTTACTTCTGCAGAGATTGTGCATATCGACTGGTATTGGTGGATTGTAATGGAATAATTCTGAGTGGCCTTTATGGTTGAAATGTTCTGATTTTGACAGTTTTACCATTGGTTCATATGGTTTGTTTCATTGCTTACTGGAAAAAATGTTCAAAACTAAATTTAAAACGCACTCTATAACAAGTAGTGCTGTATTATACAAGGGATATAATATGTTAAAATGACAAGCAGAGTATAAGCAGAAGAATAGTAACGATCCAGCTTCGTATAGATACATTTCAGTTTTAAGCTATAAAGTGTTTATAGTTATACTAGTTATGTGAATGTCAAAGGTGTTGCCAAAATTGATAGATGTACAGCAATGTGATTTTGTGGATGAGTGGCACACATTTGACAAAATTAACAGAACGGTGCTAATGCAGACTGTAAAAAAAAAAAAAATGCTCCTGGGGTTGTTGTAGAGAAAACATTTGATAAAGTCAGCTGTGATTTTGCCTTATATTATTTTCACCCTGTCCGTCACAAAATTAAATCAGTTGAAAATGCCAGACATTAGCTTTGCAATTCCAAATGCTAGAAAATACATTGGTTCAAAACCTGTTGTGCTATTAATTCTACGTAAATTAGAAAAGTATTTAAAACTTTCCCTGATTTGGAGCATTTGTCCAGAATTCTTGAGCAAGACGTTTAGAGGCATGACTACACTTGCATCCATATTAGAAAATAGTAATCCAGGTTTGCATCAGTTTTGTTAGGGTTAAAACATTCTATTTTGATAAGAGGCGTAAGAATGTCTCTGTTTTGTAGAAATATAGCTATTAAAAATATTTACTTAAAACATTAAAGTAGCTTTCGGTAGGCTAAGGTGGCTTGTAATTGTTTTTTTTTTAATTCATTTTATCATTTTGACAATGTTTAAGTTTATACACTTTTTTTTCCTATATTTTTTTTTTAGATATTTGTTATGGATGTATGACATATGATGGGGAGTACATCTTTAAACAAAAAGCAGACATATGGACTCAGGATGGAGTGGTGGGTTGTTTAAACTATTTAAACATTATATTCAGTTGAGATGATCTGATGAAATTTCACGTTATACGGGATGAAATTGCTTATCAATTTTATTGTTTTCATTGTTTGATTCATGGTAATTTATTAAAAGTTTTGTAGCCTCTCTTTACTGTTTTGGTTTCATTTTGGAGTTTGTCGTTGGGATCTTTTGTGCTTGTGTTTATTTACAGTAGTCATTTGGCCAAGGTTTGATGCTTCTAATTTCTAAAGGTGCACCATGAACTAGATGTGAGTCTATTTTCAGGAAAAAAAAGTGTTGTGATTACTCCCCAAAAGCTAGTGTAATGCAAATCAAAAACAGCCAATTAGGTTAGACTGCTTCCAGAGTCAGACCGTTCCAGTAGTAACGCAGACCAGGCATAGAACAAACGTTTCTGTTTCTCCCTACTTAATGTAGGGTTTCAGGTGTGTCTTCTGTGAAATGTGGCACAGCTGTGTGTAAGGTTAGTTTCTGTTGGTGATGTTTTGGATTTAAACAGCAGTATAGAATGGTAAGAACAGCAAAAACTGTCCAGTCCTGTGCACTTGTGCTAGTACAGAGGTTGCAGAGCAGATAGCATCTGGAGTAAATGTTTACTTCTCTTGCGTTAAATGAATGTACCTGTGTCTTGTTCAGATGTTGTCTGTGAATGTTTCATTTGTCTTGTCACCAGGTTTAGTTATAAATGGGTGATGTGATCATGACAGTGCTGCTTGCGGATCTTTGGTTGCTTCCAAATCTGTTATTGTTGCAGTTTACCTCTTTCTTAACTGTCTTATTTTGACTCCAAATTTTTCTCTGTCCCTCTTAATCCCTCCTAAAACTGGCAACTTTTCAAAAAAAGGTGAATTACAGTTAATAAATAATTATGACAATACATTCAAGAAGCATAAACAGGTAGATAGAAGCATAAGTGCTTTGCTGAAAAACTAGTGATTAATTTAAAGAAATAGCAAGCAAAGTGAGTAGAAAAATGTAAACGGGTCTCCCTTTGTTTTTTGTCATTCCAGTCCTGACACAGGCAGACCAAAAGTTATGTTCAAGGCAGGGGGGGGCTGTGAAATGTAACCATCAAAACATTCTTCAATAAATGCCCTGTAATCAAAAGGACAAAGCCTCATATGCCTGGGTGAATGGTACCTGCCAGCTGATGGCACAGCTTTGGGCACCTGCTGGGACTGCACTATGTCATAAAGTGTGTGTGTGTGTGTGTGTGTGTGTGTGTGTGTGTGTGTGTGTGTGTGTGTGTGTGTGTGTGTGTGTGTGTCAGCTGCTTCTGATTTTTGACCTTATTACTTGTCAGATGAACTCTGGTATTAATTTTGGACTGCGTAACTTTCGGAAAATGCTTGGTAATACAAAATGCATTACAGTAGAAACTGATTTTCATACATTTAAAAAAAACTGAAGGATATAACTGGATTGGCTTCCATGGGGAGTGACATGTCTGTGGGTGTGGCTCAAATGAGTATGGCATGGGTGGGGCTTAAGGGGCGCCGTACCACTACCTTCGTCTAGGGCGCCATTTCAGCTAACGCCGGCCCTGAACACCAAAAACTGATTCCAATAGGAAATCATTGCCTGTGTGACTTCTAATTATGCACTGGCAATTATTCACTTTTTAGGGACATTTCTCCCTTCTTCAAGTTGGTGCGATCATGCAGTTGGTATATATAATTTTGATGGGTGTGGGATTTTGCCCCCACTCACATCAGGAGTGCAGGGAGGCTTGACCCCTGCAAAAAAAAAAGAAAAAAAATACTAAAAGTGAGTTTTTCCTTTATGGTTTTCGGTCTTTTTTTTTTTTTTTTGCATTGTTTTGGAACATCGACTTTCATGAAATTGGTGTTTCATAGTAGAACCTTATTCATCAGTATATACTGTTATCATTATTTCTGTGTTTTCTCACTAACATAGTTTATACTTTTTATTATGCACCCTCAAAGACACACAAAAACATATACTACAAAAAGAATAAAAGGAAAGCAATTGAGTATAAAAAATAATGGTATTTCCAGTCTGATGTGTGGATTTTGTTTAGTTACCTTATAGGAGCTTCTTTGCCTGCTCTCCCAGAACTGACACTAATGTTGTCTTTTCATTGGAAATAAGGCCTTGTCCAAATAGAAGCATCATTCAGTAGAGTAGCAAGGGCTGCAAACATCCGTTTCTGAAGAATCGCTTGACATATGAGCACCTTTAACAGGATTGTGTTTTTTAAGAAACCACCATGAAGCCTTTATTCTGGAGATTGCAACAGAAATCTTAAGGTCTAAATTGAAATCTCTTTGTGACCCATGGGCTGTGCCTGTGTATGTAACTCCAATATTACAATACAAGAAGTAAGCAAACAAGCAGATCTTTTGCAGAGTATGTTTATAATATTTCAGAGCTGGAATCTAGCCTTAAGCCACTGCAACTCAAAGAAAACAAGATATGTGAGATCTGCTCATGCAAAGATTTGCCACTGATTTCACAGATAAAATCATCAGGAGTATACAACTACAAATGCATGTTTATTACCTTTGGAGGCAAACTAGATGCAGACCACATGGACCCAGAGAAGGAGTGATGTCTAAACTTCATTAAAGTACAGTTAAAAAAATGCACAATTAAGACTGGCCTTCTGCTGCAGAGTCAGCGTGTTACTGTGCACCAAGAATGCAGCTGGTACACATCACATATGCAAATAAGCTACATGGCATGAAAACAAACAAACATCCAGAGTGAACTATACTGTGAAGCAAAGCTGTCTAGTGAAACTGTGGTACATCATGGTTAACATGGTAATAGATGTACAGCATTCCTTCTTCTTCTTTTAGCTTTTCCCAGTTAGGGGGTCGCCACAGCAGATCGCTTGTCCGCTCATGATTGGCAGTGGAGTTTTACAGTGTCGAGTTGCCAGCCCGGCGCCCAACCTTCCACAGAAGGCACACACATGCACACACTCACACCTAGGGCCAATTTAGAGTGTCCAATCCACCTACAGCATGTCTTTGGGATGTGGGAGGAAACTGGAACACCCGGAGAAAACCCACGCGACCACAGGGAGGACATGCAGACTCCGCACAGTACAGCATTCCAAAACATCAAAAGCATGTAGCATGTACTACATTGCTATGGAAGGAGATGGAATAATCATGACAGAAATATTTGGATTGTACTGTATAGATAAGCCACTGTAACATGCTTGCATGTGTGTGTGTGTGTGTGTGTGTGTGTGTGTGTGTGTGTGTGTGTGTACAATGTAGTTACAAAACTTGGCAATCTGACTGTCTAATAAGAGTGGGTAAAATATATGTCCAACATACAGGTAAAGTAAGTTCCCCTCAAACTAACACCAAAACCAAAAATAAAAAAAAATCATGTCATCATGCACACAAACACACACATGCATGAATGCACATGTGTGCATGCGATCACACACACACATATATTCATATATGAGTGCACTCAAGGGAAAGTCCAGCATTATAGCTAAGGTACACAGTGCAGGAAAAGTGTGTGCTCTGTATGCACTGAGGTAATAGGCCATTACTACAGTTAGGGTGTACAGTGCAGCCACAGTATGTCCTGCATACACCTTTGTCACTGAAATCAGTATATCATGTTACAGCCTCCTGTAAAAATCTTCTCTTTATAACAGCAATGAAAATTTTGGAAGGACTGTAGCAAGAGTAGTACATATCAGCAGAAAACTGTAATTTAGAAGAACTCCACATTGCATAATGGTAATTACAGAAAACATAAATCAAATGAGACAAAATGGGCAATTAGTAAACAAAAATAGGTGATGCACAGGTTGGTATATTTCTGAACTGTGCTATGGCACTGGACCTCAGAAAACCCCTGAGCATGCTTTATTTACACAATAACACATACCCTGTCAGGCATTATTGCTCACGTAAGGCACATAATACTGCTGCATTGTGCACCCTAACTATAATGCTGGGCTGAGTGCACTCACAGTGCATTCTGCTGTTGCACTGAGTACCCTAACTGTAATGCTGGGCTGTTTCCTGAGTATACTCACAGTACACATTGCTGCTGCATTGTGCAGCCTAACTATAGTGCTGGACTGTCTCTGAGTGCAGTTATAGTCACGCTGCTGCACTGTGTACTCTAATTATAATTTTATGCTGTCCTCTGAGTGCCCTCACAGTGCACACTAATACTGCATTGTACACCCTAGCTATACTGCTAGGCTGTGCCTTACTACACTCACACCACACACACTGATGCTGCACTGTGCACCTTAAGTATAATGATTGGCTACCCCATGAATACACTCACAGTGCACACTATTGTTGCACTGTGTACCCTGACTGTAATGCTAGGCTGTCCCTTGAGTACACTCACAGGATATACTGCTGCTGTACTGTGCACCCTAGCTGTAGTAATAGCCTATTTTCTGAGTGCATACAAAGCACACAATGTTCCTGCACCATGGGCCCTAACTATAATGCTGGACTTTCCCTTGAGTGCACTCATGCCACACATTGTTGCTGCATAGTGCACCCTAGCTACAAGGCCAGGCTATCCTCTGAGTGCCCTCAAAGCACAAACTGATGCTGCATTGTGTACAGTGACTATACTACTGGGCTGTCCCCTGAGTGTGCTCACAGCACACACTATAGCTGCACTATGCACTCTAAATATACTGCTGAGCTATCCCCTGAGTGTACTCACAGCTCCCACTGCTTTTGCATTCTACACCCTAAACTATATTGCTGTACTGTCCCCTAAGTGCATTCACAGCACAAACTGCTACTGCATAGTGCACCTTCAGACCTTCACTATAATGCTAGGCTGTCCCCTGAGCACACTTACAGCACATACTGTTGTTGCACAGTACACCCTAACATATAATTCTAAGCTATCCTATGAATGCACTGACAGCACGCACAGATGCTGCACTGTGCATTGTAACTATACTGCTGGGCCGTGCCCTAACTGTGCTCACAGGACACACTGCTGCTGTACTACACACCTTAATCACAATACTGGGCTGCTCCCTGACTGCACTCTGCACTATACAGTTATTAGGTATTCTGTACTGCATGTGCCCTACTTGTAATGAGTAATTTTCGCTGATTGCCTGTTGAGCTACATGACTGTAGACACACAGTGCTGTACTGCTACTGCCCATGCAAATAATGTGCCAGTCCCCCTCCCATGGTTCTGGTAGCTAGATAACTGTAGGGCAAAGAACACCACCCTGTTTCATACGTACTAGGTATATAATAACAACATATGCCCCAGCATGTTGCTTGTATACAACTGTTAATTTAGGGTGCACAGTGCTTATTCATACAATAACAACACTCATTTCCTTTGTTAATGCTGGATTCAAAGTGTCACCCTTCTGTGTGGCCTACCAATACTGTTGTAACAATCTCATTCCCACTACTTTATGCATTGCTGGAATGTACCACTGCCCTGTTGTGACCTACTAGTCCTACTTCATACACACACACACACACACACATGCATAAATATTCACCTGAGTACCTCCTCATGACAGCACTCAGCGTACAGTGGGAAGAATGGATGTGCAGTAGCAATCTGATGGGTGCTTTTCATTCTGACTGCACCATACAGCACATCAAAGACACAAGATTTTCTTTCTGAATGGCACATCTGTTGAGGTGCTGTCTGAGTTATCATGTGTACTTTAGTTAGCGTTGTATAGTAAAGGCTCTGTTTCTGGTTGAAAGACATCTGGAAAGTGTACAGCCCTTTCCATAGTTCCCTTTTCATGATGCAAATAATCAAATTCCAAGGAAAAGTAATAAAGTCAATGTGCCAGGGTGATACATGTGAGTAAAGTAAGTAAAGTTAAATTGCAGAAAACCTACTAGAAAAATGCATGCAATGTCCGAATGAAAAACTGGATGCAGAACCTTAACAGAAATACACTAATGAACCAAGTGGAAAAAAGTCATTGGATACTCAACTATTGAGATATATATATATATATATATATATATATATATATATATATATATATATATATATATAAGAAACAATTAATAATGTATTTTTAATTGATATGGGGAAATTCTTCTCTTTTAAGTAAAGTCTTCCTCAGGAAGAATTTCCCCATGCCACAGAAGCCTTACCTACCAGTTTATTAGTTAGACAAATAAATCAAATCTTGATAGTTTTTCAAAACTGTAAATCACTGAGCTTTGTGCATTCAGGAACAATGGTTGCAAGCGGTACTAAGTGGTGACTAAGGAAAACTGGCTTTGAATCAATAGTTCCTGACTGTACAACTAGCTGCTGAGAGACTGAAGCACATGTTGGTGATGTCTCAAATAAGCTCTCAGGATAATTCCTTCTCTTTCCTTTTGAACACTATTTGGACCAAAAGGAACTCACATATGCAAGTATGTGCACAGAAGTCATTCATTCCTTCATCCATCCGTACCTTCATTCATTCATTAACTCTCTGATTATCCAGTAAATCAGGGTCACATGTCCAAAATGAGGGTATCCTGCTGCTCACTAGGCGCAGGCAGAGGAACTAATCAGTTTGAAGGAATTAACATAGTCATGTAGAGAACACGTCGACAGAATTTCTAGATCATGAACCTATCAAACCAAAATCATATAAGTTTGTAATGAACAGGAAAGGAAAGTTCCAAAAGTGAATCACCTTCACCTTTGAGTACCTCAGCAATGTATACCACTACTATTTTTCTGTTTAAGAAAGAATACAAAAAAACAAAAGATAGTATTCAATTGGTTGAATTTACAGATTATGCCACATTTATACTCGATAATGAAACCCCAACAAAATTGCTAGATGAATTATAATGCGGCTTCAGCAGCATAACTTGATGTTGTAAACTGTTGCACAATAAAGAGAAAGAAACAAAGTTAAAATTCTTCAGTCAGTACACCACTAAGATAATGCTTCAGTTTGCCTATAAATGAATAAATCCACAGTAAGTCAAACTGAACATGTCAAAAGCTTGGTTCCATCTAGGTACCAAAATCAGCTACCAGCTTAGTTGTAAATGTCACACAGAGACAACAGTAGAAGACATCAAAGAAAATGTAGGAGAACTCTACCAGCTGCTATAATCCCTGTAAGAGGACAGCTTTTTCTCAGGACTGCTATGTGGCACAACAGCTATCGAAATTTGTAACAAAAAAACTCTTCAGAAATTAGACATCACATACCAGAGCTAAATGTGCTGCAGGCCTCCCCTCGTACGTCCATCACTATAATGTTCCAGAAAAAATGAAAGGCTGCAACTTCACACTAAATTTCAATACAACTGATCCATTTTTATTCACAAATTACTCTACAGAAGTGCTGCTTGCCACGACCCCATATACCTATTATCCTGGCACAAACCAAGTGAGGAACATACAGCCTCCAAAGCACATCTACTAAATGTATACAAATCACACACAAGCACTGGTGACAAATCAATCACTGATGTCCTTACATCAAAGTGTGAAAATCTCACTTAAGAATATCAGGCAACTTCCCATCTACATGACTTTCAAAAAAGCAATAGAATTATTGCTTGTGAAGTCCTCAATGTGCACAAGATATGAGCTTAACTATAATGTTCCTCTTACTGATATTTTTTTTATTTTCTGAATAAGAAGTGCAAAATAGAGGGCAAGCTGATCATACTCTGACACTGAGAAAAAAGTAACCATGTTACAGTAAGGTGCTTCCGACTGTTCCTCATCTGTTATTGGTGAAACGTGCACTGTTACAACAATCACCACCAAATTAGAAACCCAATAACAGCTTTAAAAGCTGTTAACACACCTATCACTGCCACCCAAACAATAACAAGAAAACAAAAGTGTGGCAGAGTAAAGGGTCTAAGAACTTTAAAGCTGTTTTTTAATTAGAGGTGTAATTCTCTTGTGGTCATGGTTTGTGTGGCAATACAAGGTGTGTTAAAACTTCTAAGATTAAAAAAACATCTGCTGCTACATTGGGGCAACTTAAACTGTATTTTATACAACATATATTATACACAGAAGTAGGTTAAAAAATAAAAAAAAAGACAGCTGGGTGCACAAGTCCCAGGAAAAAAAGCATCTAATCTTGGAAGGTGCACTGATACCAAGACTGGAAAAAATGACAGCATAAAATCCTCAAGACACAGAAACATTCCAACAATGGCATCATGGGGAGGATGGCCACCCTACTGTAGAAGGACGTAGTAGTCCACATAGGCCAAAAAAGAGCCATAAAGATGATAGAGTGGACTACTGAAGATTAGAAAGAATTTATGCATCGTTATTATTATGCAAGAAGTCCATAATTTCCAGATACATGATATACAAAATGATTAAGAGAGAAATTAGAGGAAAGAAAAATACCTGGACGAGAAAATAATATGTCAAAAGGTTCAAATGCAAATCTGTGTTCATTAATACAACAGATTTGTGAAAAACATTATAAAACAAGAAACACTGGGCCATTTGGAAAAAGAAGCAACCCAGGAAGTGTGAAAATATAAAGAACAAAATCTATAGAGATTTTTGAAAGGTATAAAAAGAAGAAACATGGACATGGGAAAGAAAGAGAGATCCAATATGGTACAATATTTATGAAAAGGAGAAAGCCAAACTATTCAGTACAAAAAAGCAGCTCCAAAGATATTTGAACAGAAATATAGGCAAAGCACCCTGATATGGAAATTTTCACAACACAAAAAATAAGATCACAAAGGGGGAATGTAGAATAGAAGATTAGTAAAGTAGAAGTTAAACAAATAGAAGCTGAAGTTATGGAATACCTGCAAAGTGAAGGATTTAATGTAGAAAATATAACACAGGTCATATCACAACATGGTGGAATGATATATCCCCACAGTAGGAGAAACAGGAGGAGTGGGAGACCGCTGAAGAAGAAATATGGATATGGGAAAGAGAAAGAGATTTAATATGGTGCAATATTTATGCATTTGAGAAAAACAAAACTAACCAATATATATAAAAAAAGCATCAAAGATATTTGAAGAGAAATACAGGCAAAGGCATCCAGATTTGGAAAATTTTACAAAACAAAAAATAAGAAAACAAAGGGGGAAAGTAGAAAAGAGGATTGGTAATAGAAAAGTTAAAGAAATAGAAACTGAAGTTATGGATTACCTGTGACGTGAAGGATTTAGTATTGAAAATCCAACTCGGGTAACATCACAGCATGAAAGAATTAAATTAATTAATTTTCTTGCTAATTAATTAATTAATTTAATTAAGGAGAAGCTGGTGGAAAAGGAAGCATCTGATCAATGTCGATATAAAGATACTTTGGAGCCTTCAGTAGGAAACCAGTACAAAAGTTAAGTTGGAGTTGCACAGCAAGGGAAAGAGTAGGAAATGGTGGCAACTCTGACACAGTCAATATTGTGGAGTGATAGGCCAGTGAGTTCCCATATGAAAAGTAATGGATGACACAGGATGAAGTTGACGAGAATATGTCACAGAAAGATGTTCTGGAACTTTCTGTAGAACATCTGTAGGAAACAGAGAACAATAAATGTTCCCTTTGTTTAGAAGAAAATTATCTAAGGGCATAGTTGTTTGATTTTATAGAGATGGATAGACATATTAAGATCAATGAAAGAAACAGATTACAGAAAGTCAATAAGACCCAAAAATGTTAGCAGTTTGATAAAACAAATGAAAAGCATAATCAAGACTTCTTCTTCTTCTTCCAGCTTTTCCCAGTTAGGGGTCACCACAGTGGATCACCTTGTCCGCTCATGATTGGCAGTGGAGATTTACAGTGTCAAGTTGCCAGCCCGGTGCCCAACCTTCCACAGAAGGCACACACATGCACGCACTCACTTATGCCTAGGGCCAGTTTAGAGTGTCCAGTCAACCTACAGCATGTCTTTGAGATGTGGGAGGAAACCAGAGCACCCAGAGAAAACCCATGCGACTGACATGCAGACTCCGCACAGAAGGCACCCCAGCCGAGGATCGAACCGGAGAGTAATCAAAACTGTTCACTGAAATTCATGGGATAATACTGAAGTAAATAGGATATACCACTGTGCATCTAAATTGATAACAGATAAAGTATTACCACAAAAACACAAGGCAGTAAAGGAAAGGAAGGGAAGAAATCAAATGCCATCATGGAAATATCGAACAGAGAAAACTATAAAGCAATTAATACAAGAAATGTCACTGTTAGAAGAGTACAGAAGAGGGAGCAGATCAACAAAAATCCTTAGAAAGATAGGTGTTACAAAAGCAACATGTACTGTTAGAACAGACTAAGATCTCTCGTGCGCTACTGCAAATAATAAACTAAAGATATTAGTACAGGCAGAAAAACTTAGAAGATATGCAGGTAAATATAAAGGAAAAGTACAAAATAAGCAATTCACTGATTTTCCAAAAAGTTTTATAGAGAAATGGGAAACAAGGCAAAATGATTAGAAATACCACCAAAAAAGAAGAAGAAATAGACACATCTTAGAGAAATATCTATGAAGACCCTGCGGAATATAATAAAGATATTGAATGGATAGAAAAAGTAAAAGAAACAGTAAGAAATTCAATTGTACAGGATATGAAATGGGATAAAGTAACAGCCAGAGAAATTAAAACAAAATTAAGAAAAGCTCCTAACTGGAAAACCACAGTCCCAGATGAAGTATCTAACTTCTGGTTAAAAGTAGTAACATCTTTATAAGATGACTTAGCCCTGAGTAAAAACTATTTATATATGCATTCTGAACAGACATTAACCTGGTTAAGAAGGAAAATTATGCTCCTCCTTAAGAGTGAACCTACAAGCTATCCTAAAAACTATAGACCAATAACTTGCCTTCTGATAAAGTATAAACTATATACTGGAAATGATGCTGATAGAGTTTGTGGTCATTTAGAAGAAAACTCAATCATGGCAGTAGAACACAAGGGTAATAAAAGAAAGTCATATGGAACAGAGGATCATTTGTTGTTAAATAAAGTCATAAATAGAGAATTGTAAAAAGGGGAATAATCTAAGTATGGCATGGATAGACTACAAAAAAGCATTTCTCAGCATCCCATATTTATGGAAAAAGGAGTGCTTACAGATGAATAAGATACCCCACATTACAGAGACCATGAAACAGTGGCAAACCACTTTGTAGCTAAGCCATGATAAAGGACACATTATTATCCCAGGGATTAAAAATTCAGAGGAGGATATTCCAGGGTGACTCTGTCACCACTGCTCTTTTGTCTTGCCCTTAACACATTAAGCTGTCTACTTGACAGATTAGGTCATGGTTACAAATTGGCTCCCAGAAAACAACAGTGTAAAGACTTCTCAACTTCTCTTTGTGGATGATTTAAAACTGTATAGCTCATCAGATGAGGAACTGACTGCACGGCTGCAAGTGGTCAGAACTTTCTCAGTTGATATAATACAGTCGTTTGGTCTTCATAAATGTGCAAAAGCAACTTTTAAAGCAGGAAATCTGTAGAGCCAAGAAAATGTCAGTCTGAGACAGGAATGTAATATAAAGGAACTTAAGCAGGAGAAATTGTATAAATATTTGGGAACTGATGAAGGACTGACAATAACACCTGAACAAATGTGAATAAAACTTAGTAAATAATATTTTAGACAACTAAAATTAATACTAAAGTCAGTACTGACATCTAGGAACAAAGTGAAAGCTATAAACCAATTTGCTCTTTCTGTTATAACTTACAGTTTAGGGGTTGTAGATGGCCCCAAAAAGTACTGGATCAGCTGAACAGGAAAACAAGAAAAATGCTTCATGCTTATCAAATGATTTATAAAAATCAGTGTATATCACAATTATATAATCCTTACTATGAAGGAGGGATGGGCCTCCTTGAAACTGATTACATCTATAGAGCTACAGTTGTAGGAATGGATACATATCTGCTGACCTCACAAGAACCAAACATAGTGACAGCTTTAAAACATGAGGAGAACAAGTCTAAGATGACTTCCCTGCTCACTTTACCAGAAGCATTATCAGTGTTAAGCAGGAATAGAAATCAAACTAGAAATAGATAAAATTCAAGAAGCAAATGAATGTGCAAAAAAAAACAAAAGAAAAAAAACATAAGATGAAGGATCAGATGAGAAAGCAAGAAATGTTGAAAAGGCATAAATATAGTTGCAAATACAGAAAATTCCTGGAACAACCTCATGCTGACCAGGAGATGATGCAGAAATGGTTAAGAACAGGTGAATTTAAATCAAAAGATGAAAGGTTAATAATGACAGCCCAGGATAGTGAACTACATGCACACTGGTTTACAAAGTCCATTGAACATGTCAGAGAAGCAGACAAATGTAGGTTTTGTAAAACAGAACTGGAAACAGTCACACATCTTTTTGCTAGGTGTGATATACTAATGGCAGAGGGCATGTATACAGAAAGGCATAATAATGTAATAAGACTGCTGCACTGGAGATTATGCAAACATTACATTATTAAAGTAGCTGACAAGCATTAGAAACATGAGCCAAAAAACATTGTAGAGAAGGATGAAGTTTATATCATACTGGGTAATCCATTACTAACAGTTCAAAAAGTAATGTAAGAAAACCAGATATAGTAGTTCATGGAAAGAAGACAAAATTAACATTGATCATTGAAATTGCTACACCCAGTGACTATAGCGTCTTATGAACAGAGATACACAAAGTCATAAAATACTAGGATTTGCAGGCAGAAATGTGGCAATGTGGAAGAAGGATATCCAGACATTCTAAATAGTAGCAGGAACAATGGGTGTCATAAAAAATAATTTACAATCATATTTAGATATGCTACTAATACATGCAACTCGGTATGAATTGCAGAAGGAGTCAATTGTTGGCACACTGAGGGTGCTGCGAAGAGCATTTTTGGCTAACATTAAAGATCGGAAGTAATACTAATTTCATGAACTTTACTTGACTTAGGAATGGGGTCCATTTCTGTCATGGTATTAGAAACCCAAAACACTTGGAGAAATTAAACCCAATGTATTACAAAGAATTATGATCACATCTATGATCATAACCATTTGTTAATGTGTTCCAAGATGGAGTCAATAAATTCACTTTACAAGCTTCTTTGTCGAGGCTTGCAATTTGCAGATGTAAAAACAGATGCTGAACCAATTTGCATCACACAGGACCTGTCTAGCTGTTTGGACAACTGAGGCTATGCAGTGCTAATAATAAACATTCTCACACATTAAGTAGTAATGATTTGCATTTTCATACTTTCTCTAGTCCTGGGTTTGATTCCTTCACTCTCTGTTTTCCCACTGTGTGGCTGAGGAAGTCGCTTACCCTGACAACAATTTTGCATCATGCCTGAAAACAAGTAGTTGTGTCTACTGTGTTTATCTTACTGAACTACTTAAAAATGTGCATCAGCTCCATCAATCCTTTGATCAAAGGCCAGAGCTACCACAGTTAATATTTGTTAAAATCCTGTGCAACAGAACATGACTCGTAAGCTCTTGAACTGTTAGTGTTGTCTGTGGAATCTCATGAGTACCTCACAACAGGTTAAAATAAAGGAAAACTTTAGGCAGTTTAGTTCAACTGTTCAAGATTAGGAATCGGAGAACAAGTGTCATCTTATACTGCTAATTTTGATTCTGTCTTTCACCTTTTATAGACTGTGTGACTTAGCAAGGGTTATTTAACTAGTCAACGTTTAGCAAGTTAACAAATAAATACAGTAAAAATAGAAAATACAGACATATTCTATGTTTTTTGCATACCCAGTGAATTAATGGAATGCCTAAATGGAGCAGTGTTTAGTGATAGATATACTAACTGAAGTAATCTAGGTAAACGGTGCAGTGTTTAGTGTAGACATACTAACTGAAGTAATTTAGGTAAACGGTGCAGTGTTCAGTGATAGATATACTAACTGAAGTAATCTAGGTAAACGGTGCAGTGTTTAGTGATAGATATACTAACTGAAGTCATCTAGGTAAACAGTGCAGTGTTTAGTGATAGCTATACTAACTGAAGTAATCTAGGTAAATGGTGCAGTGTTTAGTGATAGATATACTAACTGAAGTAATCTAGGTCAACGGTGCAGTGTTGAGTGATAGATATACTAACTGAAGTAATCTAGGTAAACGGTGCAGTGTTTAGTGATAGATATACTAACTGAAGTCATCTAGGTAAACGGTGCAGTGTTTAGTGATAGATATACTTCTTCTTCTTCCTTCGGCTTTTCCCGGTTAGGGGTCGCCCCAGCGGATCACTCTGTCCGCTCATGATTGGCAGTGGAGTTTTATGGTATCAGGTTGCCAGCCCGGCGCCCAACCTTCCACAGGTGGCACACACATGCACACACTCACACCTAGGGCCAATTTAGAGTGTCCAATCCACCTGCAGCATGTCTTTGGGATGTGGGAGGAAACCGGAGCACCCAGAGGAAACCCACGCAACCACAGGGAGGACATGCAAACTCCTCACAGAAGGCACCCCAGCCGAGGATCGAACCGGCGAACCTCTTGATGTGAGGCGGCAATGCTAACTACTGTACCACCGTGGCCGCCCTAGTGATAGATATACTAACTGAAGTAATCTAGGTAAACGGTGCAGTGTTTAGTGATAGACATACTAACTGAAGTAATCTAGGTAAATGGTGCAGTGTTTAGTGATAGACATACTAACTGAAGTAATCTAGGTAAACGGTGCAGTGTTTAGTGATAGACATACTAACTGAAGTAATCTAAGTAAATGGTGCAGTGTTTAGTGATAGACACACTAACTGAAGTAATCTAGGTAAACGGTGCAGTGTTTAGTGATAGATATACTAAATGAAGTAATCTAGGTAAACGGTGCAGTGTTTAGTGATAGACATACTAAATGAAGTAATCTAGGTAAACGGTGCAGTGTTTAGTGAAAGATATACTAAATGAAGTAATCTAGGTGAACGGTGCAGTGTTTAGTGATAGATATACTAACTGAAGTAATCTAGGTAAACGGTGCAGTGTTTAGTGATAGATATACTAAATGAAGTAATCTAGGTAAATGGTGTAGTGTTTAGTGAGAGATTTACTAACTGAAGTAATCTAGGTAAACGGTGCAGTGTTTAGTGATAGCTATACTAACTGAAGTAATCTAGGTAAATGGTGCAGTGTTTAGTGATAGATATACTAACTGAAGTAATCTAGGTAAACGGTGCAGTGTTTAGTGATAGCTATACTAACTGAAGTAATCTAGGTAAACGGTGCAGTGTTTAGTGATAGCTATACTAACTGAAGTAATCTAGGTAAATGGTGCAGTGTTTAGTGATAGATATACTAACTGAAGTAATCTAGGTAAACGGTGCAATGTTTAGTGATAGATATACTAACTGAAGTAATCTAGGTAAACGGTGCAGTGTTTAGTGATAGATATACTAACTGAAGTAATCTAGGTAAACGGTGCAGTGTTTAGTGATAGATATACTAACTGAAGTAATCTAGGTAAACGGTGCAGTGTTTAGTGATAGATATACTAAATGAAGTAATCTAGGTAAATGGTGTAGTGTTTAGTGATAGATTTACTAACTGAAGTAATCTAGGTAAACGGTGCAGTGTTTAGTGATAGCTATACTAACTGAAGTAATCTAGGTAAATGGTGCAGTGTTTAGTGATAGATATACTAACTGAAGTAATCTAGGTAAACGGTGCAGTGTTTAGTGATAGCTATACTAACTGAAGTAATCTAGGTAAACGGTGCAGTGTTTAGTGATAGCTATACTAACTGAAGTAATCTAGGTAAATGGTGCAGTGTTTAGTGATAGATATACTAACTGAAGTAATCTAGGTAAACGGTGCAATGTTTAGTGATAGATATACTAACTGAAGTAATCTAGGTAAACGGTGCAGTGTTTAGTGATAGATATACTAACTGAAGTAATCTAGGTAAACGGTGCAGTGTTTAGTGATAGATATACTAACTGAAGTAATCTAGGTAAACGGTGCAGTGTTTAGTAATAGATATACTAACTGAAGTAATCTAGGTAAATGGTGCAGTGTTTAGTGATAGATATACTAACTGAAGTAATCTAGGTCAACGGTGCAGTGTTTAGTGATAGATATACTAACTGAAGTAATCTAGGTAAACGGTGCAGTGTTTAGTGATAGATATACTAACTGAAGTAATCTAGGTAAACGGTGCAGTGTTTAGTGATAGATATACTAACTGAAGTAATCTAGGTAAACGGTGCAGTGTTTAGTGATAGCTATACTAACTGAAGTAATCTAGGTAAACGGTGCAGTGTTTAGTGATAGACATACTAACTGAAGTAATCTAGGTAAACGGTGCAGTGTTTAGTGATAGATATACTAACTGAAGTAATCTAGGTCAACATCATTCAACTATCCAGAGTTTCACTGAATGTCTTAAGTTTTGCCTGATATTTTTGGTCTGTTCCTAAAAAAATTTTGGTTTTCTGGCAAATCATTAGCAAATCATTTCAGACTGAAGTCAGAAAACAACAAAGACATTTGCGTTTCTGATTTCATACCCTTCAGAAAATTCATGATAATGCAAGATCAGCTTCCTAAGTTTATAATGGTAACATTTAAAAATTGTCCTTGTTTTTGGGCTTTCTCCTCCATTATTTGTCTAGATTTCTTGCTTTAAGAGGTTGTGGGGTATGGTCAACATGGGAGTTATGGATTTATTTAATGGCAACTAAAGAAATTAATACTTTCCTGTCTTGCTAAATCACCATTATACATGCAGAGATCTGAAACTGGGGAAGAAGGAGAGAAAGAAAGAAATGAAAGAAATACAGAAGGAAAGTAGGAAAGAAAGAAAGAAAGAAAGAAAGAAAGAAAGAAAGAAAGAAAGAAAGAAAGAAAGAAAGAAAGAAAAAGGGAGGGAGGAAGGAAGAAATGACATCTTAGTTTTTCTTTCTCAGCAAAGGGAGATGAGATGAAAGGTAACAGAAAGCAGATGGAAACTTTGGAACAGAAGAGTGAATATGCAGATTTATTTTACTATATATAAGCATCTAAAATAGTTCCAGATATCTGATGCAGAGGTTTACCCATCATCAGAAAGGAAACTGAACTTTCCTGCATCTAGCACTAAGCAGTAAGGAGTCCGCTGTACGCTAAACCGATGACAAGTGTTACCCACCAAACCATGTCATACCTGACAGCAATTACAACAAAAAAAAATAGAATCAAAGAAAACAATGGCCTGGTGCTGATTATTTTTAGACTCAGAAGATTTAGTGAGCAGTTCTGTTAGTGTTTTACAATTTATTGAAGTCCTAAAGATCTGTTCTGAAACACCTTTTCCTTTAAACATTTTCTACAGGACTTTTGTGTGTGGACAATGAGTCCCAAAGACAAGAATGCTGGGAGACTGAAGTACAACAACCTCTGTATTTGAAATTGTACAGTATCCTTCAAAATGTCCGTTTACAGGTATCGTCAGTCCTCCATTAGGCTGTAGGACGTAGATGTGTTTTATTATATCAGTTATCATGATATCATGATGCTGGCACTGACACCATAAAAGTATCCATATTTCTGCTTCCTGTACTGTAGTAATACAAAAAAAATGTACAAAAATTACCAAAACAAATTTAGCATTATAACTTTCAGGCTGTCTCTCAGGTTTCACAACACTACAATCTACTTTTTAGTGTTTAAACTGTTTTACAAGTGAAATGTCCTTCCTAAAAACATGATTTTGTTTTCTGGAATTATATTAAATTTTAGTACAACATTTAATATGGTTCAGGTACAGTGTATCCAATCAGATGTTTTCCTGTAAAGGCTTGTCATTATGGCTGTGGTGAATAACAGCAGAAATGAGTAAACAATGAAATTCTGAAGCACTTTCACATACCCAGAAGCTAAAGCTTAACATGTCTAGATTGTTTCATCACATACTATACAACAGTAGTCTGTGCAATGAAATAGTCACTCTGTCATAGTGCTATGTCACAGTTGTGTCACCAGCTTTTCTTTGAAGGACACTGAATCAGAATCCCCTCAGTAGTAGAATAACTTCTTTTCACAGTTGCCTACCCACTGGTACCTAGGTTATTAATATGCAATGGTGACTGTCTTTGACAAGCATTATAAGTATGACATAAAAATTCAATTTACTGGAAAAGATAAAAGGAGAAAAAGATTTTGGAAGAAGGCCACGGACTTTAAGAACACTAATCTTCTATGAAATCTTACCCGAATATAAAGCTTGATCTCTACAACCAAGTTAGAAATAGATGCATTTAGACCTGTAACTACATATATTCCACAATGTTTTTCACTATACTATTACAATAGTCAATTCGTCTTGAAAACAAACCAATAACCAATGTAGGAACACTCCGCCAGCCAAAGCAGCACTCCAAACTCTCTTTATTAGGAACAATCACAACTCCAATAAAATATGAAAAACCAGTTCAGTTAAGTGCTTTCATCCAAAAGTACATAGGACTTCCTCAGAACAATGATAGCAACATAACCCCAACCTTAAATACCTTCTATACAAGCTTAATTGGTCATAATTAACCCCAGATGTATTGAATCATGCTTTGAAAAACACAATAAAATGAAATGACGAAACAGAACAACATTAAAATGAATGCTTGACAAATAAAATGTATAAAAATATATATATATAAATTCACTCTGAAATGTTTTTTAGCCTTAACACGCTGTTAATATTAACACGTTCATTGATTCCAGGGAATCTTGCGGCATTAAACCTTAATTGACACTTAAGTTCAGCAATACTCAAATTTTCATCCAGCACAAACCCTTGTCCATCTTTCACAATTTGTTCCACCACAAGAAATCCAAAATTATGGTCCTGATTACTATTTATGTGTCTATACAGGGCATTGGTCAACTTTTTGTTTTTAATATCGGTTAAATGTTCATATATTCTGTCCTTTTAATTGTCTACAGGTCTTTCCTATATAGAATGCCTGGCAAACCAAACATTTTGCCATGTATAACACATTCTTACTAAGGCAATTATAGTGCCCCTTAATATTGATGTCCTTCCTATTAAGACAAAACTTACTTCCAATCACCAATATATGTGAGCATTGTGTACACATACCCCATTTAAAATTACCCACCATTTTACATCCATCAATATGACAGTTTCCAAAATGTTTTTGAATTATCTCTCTCTTCTAAATACAAAACTGGGGATTATCACCTAGCAGTTTGACTGCTTCCTTATCTGTGTGCAAAATTTCCCAGTTTATTCTAATGACTGTCATTATATTATTAGAATCTTTATTATATGTAGAAATAAAACTTCTGCACATATGTGTCTTCTGGTCAATTCTGTCTACTATATTTTGTGTCCCCATGCTCACGGTGTTGTTCTGACCTAAAATAGGCGTATAAACATTTTTTAACCTCTTGTTGGATACTTCTTGTTTAATTTTTTCAGTAAAAACTGGGGGATAACCCCTCTTTAAAAACATATTAGAAATTAATTGTATTCCATTCAAAAATTCACTATCTAGAGTTTACATTTTGGCCGACCTGACCAATTGCCCTTTGACAATGGCCTTCTTTGGATGATTTGGGTGCCAACTAGAGTAGTTCAAATATGAACTGGAAAAGGTGGGCTTCCTGTAGATTCTGGAAACCAAACATTTATTTGCTCTATTCACCCTTAAATCAATGTCCAAATACATTGCTCTTTCCCTACTATATTCATGTGTAAACTTATAAAAATTCCACTGTATGATTTATATAGGCCAAAAATTCTAAAAGCCTTCCCTCAGATCCTGTCCATAACAAAAACATGTCATCCAGGTACCTAGTAAAGAACAGGATGTCATTCCAAAATTCATTTTAAAAAATATATTCATTCTCCCAAAAGGATATTACGTAATTAGCAAAAGTGGGGGCACATGCTGCCACCATTGCTACTCTAGTAACTTGCTTATAATACTGTCCTTCAAAGAACAAATAATTATTTTTTTAGCACTACCTTCATCAAGGTAGTCAATACATTTATATCATCCTGTTTGAAATACCCAATACCAACAACTGTGATTCTAAACATGCCAATCCAATTTCTTGTGGAATGACTGAAAATAAATTACACACACATCAATAGTTACTAAAAACATGTCCTCCCTATATGTAATTGTATTAATGTTATCCAAAAACTGCTAGAAATCTTTACAGATATATGAAAAATACTGCAAGCCTTTTTTCAGGTGGAAATCTAAATATCTGCCTGTAAAGCAGGTTTTAGCCCTTTTTCCATCGACAATAGGTCTAAAACTGGGGTTATTTAACCCATTGTGTATCTTTGAAATTCCAAATATATTTGAAACTACTGGGTGATCATTTTTGAGATAAGCATAATCATTCTCATCTATTTGTCTTTGATAAAGCATGTTTTCTAACAACATATCAATTTGCCTATGGGCAATGTTAATTTCATTAAGAGAACTTTCCTGGTATGTGTCCTCCATTAACATGCTGGGCATACTAATGATGTAATCACTACTATCCATTATGACCACCCCATTACCTTTATCAGGTTTCATTACACAAATGGTTCTATCTCTAGAAATATCATATAATAATTCTCTTTCACTAGCATTTAAATTGTCTTCATTACAGTTGGTTTTGGACTTCAGTATATCCCTGAAGTCCAACTCACACACCTTTTCAAAGACACTAACCACATTGGACAATGGAGGATTAAACAGACAGGGATTTTTCAAAACATTGCAGTCTTTGTCAAAATTACCCTGTCTGAACCATAATGCTAGATTTAATTTCTGTGTATACAGTTTTAAATCTATGAGCAAATCAGCTATACTGGCCCTCCTACAGGGCACAAATGTAAAACCTTTTGCTAACAAGTCAGCGTGCCTCATCTCAATATTTTTACTTGAATAATTAAAAATTTTAAAATCACCTTCAATATTACTGATGATACTAGGTTGCAAAATATCAGAATAATTATTTTCCATGTTGTTAATCACATTCAAATCATCCAATAAACTTGTTAAAATATGTCCATCAACATTCACCAAGTTGTTGTCCATATTACCATTATCCGTGTCACCAAGACCACATACAAAATCAACTTCTTGCAAAGAATCATTTGTAACAGGCACCCCAATATCATTTTGAAGTACATAAACTGAATTTTCATTCATATTAGAAGCAGTCTCTGTATACTCATATTCAGTTCCTACTAAGTCATTGGAGGCTGTATGCATCTGAGCACAATGAACTACGCTGTTGTTTAAAAATGCACAGTCATGTATTTGCCCCAGTACTTCACTAGAACAGTCACCAAAACACAGTTGCAACTTACTCATTTTAACAAAGAAATGGCAATGTTCATCATCTCCTCTGCTGATTCGGTGCATAATTCTTGTTGTTTTTAGCCCTCGCTCCCTGCTCTGCATAATCCCTGTACTGATTTTGCACATAACTGGGCTTCTCATATTTCCTGTTCTTCAGCCTCTCCGACCCCCTGTATCCTTGCTCTAAAGAGGCCTCTGCCTGCTCATGCTCACTTCCATGTTGTCTAGAAGTGTGACCTGACTTCCTCCTCCATATGTGCAACATCATTGGCGGTCCAATGTTTAAGGAAACACCTGATATCCTTAAAGGGTAATTTGCATATATCCCATGTCGCCTCTAATACAAGAGGTTTAAGGTATCACATAGTGAAAAGTGTAGCTTTGCTAGATTTTTCTTTTTGTGTTTTTTAACCAATTGTTTTTCTGTGTGACCTTTTTACTCATTGTTTTAGTTTATTAGTTGGGATATTTTGCAGTCACCCTAATGTTTATGGATATCAGTTGGGTACAACAACCCTGTGTTTCGAAATTCTATCCAAACATTCCACTTTTGCTGTGCTGATGATGCCATAAGAATGCATAAACATGCATGTCCACAGATAGTGGGGTTTGGCTTTATTGGCCTGAAATTGTCTATAAATAAATTTAAAAGAAAAAGTCATGGACATTCAGAATTATCATTTAGCTGAAACACCTGACCTTAAAGAGTAATTTGCATATATTTCATGTTGCTTCTAATACAAGAGATGTAAGGTATCACACAGTGGAAAGTCTAGCTTTGCTAGATTTTTCTTTTTATGTTCTTTAACCAATTGTTTTTTCTGTGTGACCTTTTTACTCATTGTTTTAGTCCACTGTGACATTAGTCAAACTACTAAACTGCCAAACTTATGGTATATTTCCAAAACTAAATGTCAACTGCAAGTTTGCAGCATTAACATTTTTATGTTATCTGTATATAACAGATTGTCAACATTCACTTTTTGTGATGGTACTTCATAAACTGAAGAATGAAAACTTAGTTTCTAGTCTCAGTGACTTCTACAACATGAAAGCAACATTTCGTTTTGGGCACAAAAATAATATTTCAGGGTGGATATGAAAAATAGCTGCCATCATATTAATAAGGAGCTCTAATGAAATGGCTGAACTGTACATCTGAGGTAGAATTTTGACAATTACCAACTATAGGAGGCGGTATTTGCAAAGTTAAACTCAGGCTTGTAAGTCTGGTGACTTCTGAAACCTTTTCATTCACATGCACTCTACAACCACATCTTACTAACAAAAACTAACAAAAGCGATTACATTGTTCAGACTTTTCACATAAGGTGGTATTTGTCAGAAACTGTGAAATCACCCATCAGAGCAAAACAATGCAGTGATGACTTCATCCTTTGTGATGTATAGTTCTATAGATTACATGTTGTAAAATGTTACCACAAGAATTAAAAAAATTGACAAGTTAAAGCCACAACTCAGAATGCCTATACATGTGTAAAACTTACCTCAGTTTGCAGTTACTTCACACATGTTAAAAAAATGACTGCTTTTAGAAGAAATGATCAATGTTCTGCAGCTCCAAACAGGTATAGCAGAGATGTCTACAGAAAGAACAATGGGTTAGGTTGTTGGGGAATAATTACAATGGGCCAGTGTGTACAGGGAAAATATTTTATTTAGGTGCAGTGCGCTAATGGATTGAACACCAGCTAATGTTCAGAACTGTAAAATTTAATACTGAATAAACTAGGTTCTTCTAGAGTCATTGTTTCTTATCATGTAGGTGGTTGTTTATTCTACTTGTCACAACATGGTGATGTAACTAGTGTTATTGTTTCTTTTCATGTGCTGTGTTTGGGTTATTCTACTTGTCACAGCATGGCAATTTGACTGTATAGTAAAATGATTCATAAAAATAAAAACCACAGTTTCTATTTAACTATTTTGAGTATTTGTATTACTTACGGAGAAGGTCATTAACAGACTGTGATGCACTCCAGTGTGATAATTTAATTAATTTCATAATTAAGTTTGGGTTAGGGATTTGGCAATGCAGTAGCATGAATATGGTGGTCATAAAATACTAGCTGTTTAATTACCTGTAGGACTTTCATATAGATGTCCTTGATGGAGTAAACACCCACCAGTGTCCTGCATTAGGGAAGTTGACAATGGATAACTTATCATCACTTATTTTAATTATCTAATATGACCAAGTTTATGTTGAGGGGCCTTAGAAGTCACAATAAATTGAGAAGAATGGTTACTAAAAACAGCAAGGAAATTCCACTTGTTGTTTCATTGTGAAGAGGTGTATTTCACATAAGCCAATAACTTGAATTGTGAAAACTGACAGGATATAGACACTCTGTTATGTTATTTATTGTGTCTGCACAGGGAGGCCATATGTATGACAGCTGAGAAGGCAGTTTTATTTGTTTCAAAATTTGTTTAAATGTCAGAAGTCTATGCAGGCTTAATGAAGTACATCAAGCTGTAACTAATTCTAGGATACTTACTTCAACGAAACAAAAGTTATTAATGTTGTGGAATGAATCATTGTTCTCAAATCATAAAGGTAAGAAGTCAAGCCATCATCACAGAGAAAATACTGAGATTTCTCCCCTTCGGCTTTTCCAGTGCAGAGGATTGGTATTGAAATGTATTAATGGCCCTGTCCAGGATAAGTGAATATGTTTATTGTCAGAGCAACAAAACAGAAAACTAGTGACACATATGCTGAACTGAGTATTTAAACTATGTTTTACACTTTGTTTCATCCCTGTATATAAATTCCTGTTCTTCACATATAACTCTATTGGCATGTTAAGACCATTGTACTCTGGATAATTTGCATTGTCTAAATCACTGGTATCATGCCATATCTAGATGGAGCTAAAGTCTCACAATGTGCATATCTTTGAAATCCAAATACTCATACCTAGCTCTTAAAATCCTGGAATACTACATTTTTTTGTCAATCCTTCTTCTACTGAGAGTTTGTGTCATGGGTCCACTGTGCTATCACTGAAAAAGAACTTCTTAATGTTACCCCTAAGCCTTCCAGCATTGTATCATAATGCAGTATTTTTCACGTAAGTTTATTTGTGTTACAACTATCACACCATCTTTATTCCATTAAAAACTTCAGTTACATCTCTCTCTCTCTCTTTCTTTTTCTTGTCTTTCATTTCCTTCAAAATACATTTAGGGTTTACAGCTTATTTGTATTTTAACACAGTCAATGAGCCATATTTGTTACTGTTCACTACTGTTCTGCATTTGTGGTCTACATCAGTGTATGAATTATTTAAGGCAGGGCCTTGCCTGTGTTATGAATTGTGGTACTGCTACCAAGCCCTGACTGATGATATCAAACCTGCCAAGAAATGATGAGTTATTCCTTACATAACTAAATCTCAACTGTATCCAGTAGAACAAACTTTATTCCCCTGGCACCTTGGCTTCTGCCTTCCATAGGGTAGGTTCCAGGAGAATAATGTTTACTGTGCTGGGTGGAGATGTGATTTATTTTTATTATTTTACCTTTGAAGTAGTAGATTTTTTTATATAACTGTCTGCTAACATGATTAATTTGTGAAAGATCCTGAAATGAGATGCAATGGTGGGTGAAAACATATGAAGTGATCTGTCTCATGCTGTACTCATTTTAGTGGGTGAGGGTAGGGAAGATAAAGCATTGACCTGTTCTGTATTCCCTGGGCCAGGGTGAAATGTCGCTTGTGACATATGTCCTTACACACGATGATCATGACCACTTTACAACCTGTATTTAAGTAATGAGCTCTTATATATGGAGGGCCACACCTAATCTGTCTATATGCTAATCAAATCTGCAAAAATCAGTCAAGATCATCTTAAAGGAAGCCTGTAGAGATGTCCCACACAAATGAAGGAAGTGGAAAACATTTTCAAGGAGAGCCATTAACCTGACCTAAGACATTACTTGTGCTTCAGCATAACTTAAGTGCACAGCAGTGCAAAACTAATGACATTTCAAAACCACATGCATACAGTACATGATGGAATGTATAAACAGAAGTATTCGGTCACATTCATGGTTAACAAATGCACAAAAACAATCAAATAAACCAACTACAAAATAAACTGAGAGCATTAAAAATGCAAAAAAAAAAAAACAGTCAAATAAACCCAACTAGTAAATAAACTGAGAGCACTAAATGATGACTGTACACCAGTCTTTTACAGATGAGGGAGATGGATTCTCACTAACAAGAAAAACAAAAAACATTTATATTCAATGACCAATGAACTGTGAAAGAACACCAAACTAATGTTTACAGATAATTAATCGAATGTACAGTACATTTGGGTAATATAACAGAACTTCATTGATTATAAACACTGATTTCATTATGCAATAGAAAAACAAAGATGTGCACATCTCATGCATTACTGAACTGCGGGATTAACAACATATCAGTAATAAGCAGTTAGTTTTGTTTCTTTTCACTCCATAATCCCCCATCTCTTTTCAGTTTCATTCTTGAAATCAGAACCCCACCACAATGTACAGTAACCTTTTCTGCATGAAAGTTTCTCCTTTTTTTTCTGGCCTAACTGAAACCATTTTGTCAGATACCACATGGAAATCTGAAACACAGGTCTGTTTAGTAAATTATGATTAACCCTGTCAAAGGCTGAACTAAAATCATTACAGATCACATCAGCCTAAATCTGTTGACTTGCTGCCACAATAGTATAAGAGGAGAATTGATTTCAAGTCAGAACAAATTGATCCTTAGCAATGGCATGTAGGCAAATTTCATATAAATCAATTCTCTTCAAACTGTTCAGCCGTAGCTGGAACACCAAGGTTTACATCACATTTTTTGTGATCGATAGTAAATTTATTAGCCTTTAACAACACGTGTTGTCTCTAGCTTCTTACCCTTTTACAGACCAGTTTGACTATAGCAGTTTTCCAGTGCCAAGGTACTTGTTTAAATACCCATCTTGCACTGAAAATTACTGTTAGAGGGGTTACCAACATTTTTCTCAATGTTTTAAAATCCCTATTAGTTATACTGTCTTTGCCTGCTATTTTGGTATGATCTAATTTTCCTAGTACAGTTAGAATCACTGCATCATTTATACTGAACACAAGCTCTTCATCAGGAGAGTAGGAACTCAAGCTGCAGCTACTTATCCATCTGCAGATTGTGTTAAAGTGATCCGTGAAGAATTTAACAATAGCTGAAGGCCGACTAATCACTCCATCATTACCTGTAAGGTAATCAACCTGTACCCCTCCACCTATCTATGTAAAAAAATAATTCCTATTATCCATAAGATTTTTAACCAGCCTTTCTTCATAATGTGGCTAGTCCATTTTGGCAGATTAATTTACTTATTTAATATATTAAAAAACCTCAAGTGATATTCCCTACCAACTCTCTATTTCTATAACATGCTGTTCATTTCTTTGATAAGTTTCCTGCTGATTGCATTAATTTTACCACTGAACCTTATGTGCTTCCTTCCAGCTTGAACCTGCTTCCTAATAAATGTAAAGCTAGAAATGCAGCTTTAAAGTACCTGAACATATCTGAGACTTCCATGTTGTGGAATACTGATGTTCTGTTCCTCCTTCTCAAAGACTCCTCATGTTGTTTGTATTTCATTATTCATATATGCTTAGTGATATTATAATAGTTCTCTTGGGTGGCTGATGGTAGACAGATAAAAGGTATTACCACAGAGTGGTTACAGCTCAGGAGAAAAGGAAGAATGTGTCAGAAGTCAACCAGCTATCTTTTTGGGATTCCCAAGGTATCCCATCTATTTGATAGCCAGTGGGTCTGATGTATCAGCTGAATCCAAGTTTGTACATGGCAAATTTAAATCTTCTGCAGTTTTACAATTATCTGCATGTAACTTGAAATGCTACTGTTGGTGAAAGGGTGTCAGAACTAATCTATATATTGAAATTACCCAAGTATCCTCAGAAGAAGGTGAGAATAACAGCTGTGATGCAATATAACATTTCATCACCATTCTCCAATCCCAGGATCTCTCCTATTCTCAGCTCCCTGTTGCATTCTTGCATATTTAGTTAAGCATGTAAATGTATTGCTTTCACTCTGGATGTTCTAAATGCTGTGGATTCACGTCCCCTATGGTTTGAATATTGCTTCATATTGTTAGTGTTGGGTAGGTGTTTCTTGACCATTACATTATGAGTCTGGCAATTATCAGACAGATAACTAAGACTATGAATTGTTAACAAAATACTTCCTGTGGTAGAGGGTTCAATTCCCTCAGCCTTAATCCATCTAGAAATTGTGTGAACTTGACATCACTTAGCCATACAGAGTTTTGGGGCATCTGCGAACCTAGGCTAGGCTCCTCAGTGGTCTCCTGGACTGCATGCCTATGAATCTATAACAGCTATTAATGCTTAGCAAAGTCTATTTTTACATGAAAAAAATAAGGTTTGGGAGAATACAGGCTAGAATACATTGCAATACACTGATGCAAAATAGAAATAAATTAAGTTTAAACCTTTCAGGTATGCTTCTCCAATAAAGTTAGAATGAAAAACCTACCCTGGAAGGTTGGTAGAAGCGTAAACCTCCACTTGTATAATATGGGATTTGTAACACACTTATGCAATGCATTTTACACTAGCTGAAAACAACGTACTTCCAGATGCTTATAATATAAAACAGAATGTTGACTCTGCAAGTACACACGATTAAGAATATGAACTGTTAATGAGCTGCTCCCTGTAGTCCTGGGTTTGATTCTCTCAGTCTACATTTGTCTACTGTGTGACACTGAGCAAGTCACTTAAAGATCACATCTAAAGGTATGAAACGACCTTTGTTTTTTGTATTAAAAAGTGTTGTCATGCATCATGTATGTGAACACTTTTTATACAAAAAACAAAGTTTGTTTCACATCCATACATAAAAAAAAAGTTTTAAAATATTGCTTCTAAATACAGAAGACTAAATGTAGTAAGCCATGTTTACAGCATTAATATTAATGAGAGAGCAGGGGATATTTATGTCATTCTGGGTTACAACTCTACTAATGCTGGATTAGTGCAGGTAAGTAACTGTAAATTAGTGCTATAACTGTTATTAACAGTTTGGCAAAAAAAAAATAATAATAATGATATAGTTTTCTGCCAAACTGTTAATTTAGCACTTTGGCAATCACATCACTAATTTACAATTACCTAACTTCGCTAATCCAGCATTATTAAAGATGGAACCCAGAATGACATATCCACTCCCTGACCTGGCACGAATATTAATGCCACAAACATAGTTTACTACAGTTAGTCTTCCATGTTCAGAAGCAACATTTAAAACATTGCTAACACTTTTTTGTTTGAAAATAAAAGTATGTTTCATGCCTTTAAACATGATCTTTCACCGCATAGTGCTCTAGGGTAATTAGGAAATGTGTCTAGGTTCTTCAATTGCCTCCTGGACGTAACTAGCTATGAACCTGTAAAAGGTAAGACACTAAAGCATTTGTAAAAACCCTTAAGAATGGTAGCTTTAGCAGAATCAAATGATACTGTCATCTATACATAAAAAAAAAAAAAGTAGATTTTTTACAAATAGGATTCATTTTCCCTGCTGGCTGCACTGTCCTTGCCTATTGTGTTTATCATGCTATGATATGACTTCTCCCAACTGAAGTACGTTTAAGGCTTCAGGGCGAAATGATCACTCTTAAGAGCCAGCAATGAGAAAGCAGGGAGAAAGAAAACCAAATTAAGATGACTTTAAGATAAAATTGTACTGGAACACATACACTGAACCTATGGGACATTGTTACAAAAAAAATCACTTGGTCCAATAGGTACACAAACTGACGAAGGCCTAGAGAGATAGAAGATGTGAAGACTCTGCATAGAAGACACCCCCGCTGAGAGCCAAACTGGACAATCAAGTGATGTGAAACAAACTGTAATTATAACTGCTCCAGCAATGTGCCACCTTAAACAAACACTCAAATAAAACTAAAAAAAGCACCCTCTGAGAGACAACCACACTGACAGTGCCATCCTATAAACAAATAAATAAATAAACACATACCTGAATAAATATCTAACTATATATATATATATCTATATATATATATATATATATATATATATATATATATATATCTATAGGTTTACTATCACAATGCCGATGTGCACTTGCACGACTATGAAGTATTCGAACAACAGATGTTCATATTTTGGCAGGTGATGTGAGCGAACGTTACCATTGCGAATGGACTGTGCATTCGCAATTCTAACGTTCGCTCATGTGAGGGGATCGTGGTACAGTGCGGTCAGGGAAATACATCCCTTTCCTTACTGTAGTGCGATCTCGGAGTTGGAATATTAAGTTGGGGGGGTGCAGGGGGCGCAGCTCCCCTGCAAAACTGTGTGTTTAGGCTAGTTAGGTAGGTAGTTATGGGATGGGTGGGAGTGCTGTGTATTGCCGAAAATGTCGCAAGTGACATTTTCGACAATACACAGCTGTTTTCGACATTAGGACAAATCGGAAATGTTCATTTCCGATGTATAAATTCGAAAATGCAGACACGTTTTGTTCTGATTTTCGAATTTATGATAGTAAACCATATATATATATATATATATATATATATATATATACACACACACACACACACACACACACACACACACACACACACACACACACACACGGTTCCCCTTTAGAATCTTGAATTGCTGAAAGCTCGAAATTCAGAAGCTCAAGCCCAGAATCTCGAGTTTTCAGTAACTCAGAATTCTAAAGCGGATGTAAAAGACATGCAAACATGTCTTTACAATATTTTTGCAGGGGGGGCAAGCCCCCCTACACCCCCCACACACACCCTACTTAAATATACCAACTCAGTGATCGCACTACAATACAGATGAGGGAAATCTCCCATTCTGCACTGTATACAGAGGCGCACAATGGGAGAATTTCCGTTCCTCCACTATAGTGCGGTCATGGAGCTGGTATATTTCAGCAGGGAGAGTGCAGCGGGACTCGGCCCCCTGCATACATGTCAGTAAACTTCTTTTTTTTTTTTTTTTTGTTGTCTTCCCTTCACAAGTTTGAGTTACTGAAACTCGAGATTCTGAGCTCGAGCTTCTGAATTTCGAGCTTTCAGTAACTCGAGCTTGTGAAGGGGAACTATATATATATATATATATATAAACTAAAACAAAGATAGTTTGGGTCAGCAACAAACTAATAAGTGAGTACAAAATTAGTCTTGCATTATAAAGTTGACCAAGCCAATTCCTGAAGAAGAACTGAAAACTAGTACTGCCCCCTAGAAAGGATGACAACAATACCACACTAGTGAACATGTTCCCCAGGCCACAGAATAAACTGCAGCTACATACCAAAGAACAGCCCTGCACAGATGAGCCCCACAAATACAGGAGTCCCCATCTGAGGTCCACAGTGGTCTCTAACAAAGTGTCCACTTCCAGAAGCTGTGTTATTCAATGTAACAGTTGTAGATATAGCTCCATTCCAAACATAGCCTCAGAGGTAGTATGCTAGATACCTGAGTTAAATTCTCACAGACTTATCTTCTGAAAGGAGAGGGAAAAAGAAGTATTGTGAATATTTTTATGCTTTAATAAGATACTTTCTACCTTTGGATGGATAATTACAATAGGAGAATGTATAACATCTAAACACTACTGTGCAGGATGCACTTATATATGAGTGCTAGCGCTCAGGATGGCATGCACTTATAGCATGCACATAAATAAACATTTCATTAAGGTACTCACAAGTCTGAACATTCTTATTTAATATACATTGTATACACTTCCCTACCTCTAGATGAAGCTGTCCTTCAATTCAACTCCATCTTCCTAAACATTCTGAACTCGGTGTTCCCCTTGGCTCTCCAACTCTACTCGGTCTCTTATCCATAACAGAGATTGCTCCTTGAAACTCTGGACTAAGACCAAATCTCCCACACACTACCGACAATATAGGGAACTCCGAAATTTAACTAAAAAACACAAACTCTGACAAAAAGAACTACTACCTCTCACCTCAAGATACTGAACCCAGGAACCCTAACACATTTTGGAATGCTGTCAACAAAATTCTCCACCCAAGAAATCCTTAATCTCCTCACCCCTGCCCCAATAACACACCCCTTGAAACTGCTTCAATTTTCAATTCATACTTCATAGATACCATCAGCAAAGTTATGCAAACTGTCCACCCAACCAGCGTCATACCCCCTATCACCCCCCAACTGCAAAACAGGTCTTTCTTGCTAAAACCCATTTCCAGCCAGCTACATCAAAAAACTTCTTATCAAACTTAAACCATGTTCCCCTTCAGCTAATAACCTGCTGCCTCTCTTCCTAAAAGCTGCTGCTAACTCCATAGCATATCCTGTCTCCATCCTCCTAAACCACTCAGTTAGTGAATCCACTGTTCCTGCCCTCTGGAAAAAGTTCCACACTATACCAATCCACAAAGGTGGAAATTCTGTTGAGCTCTCTAATTATCAGCCTATTGCCATACTCTCTCCCCTCTCTAAATTTCTTGTGCACTGTGTTTATAAACAAATCTCAGCTTATCTTACTCGTGAAAACTTAATTACCTCTACTCAACATGGCTTCCACCACTACTGCACTTATTTCCTTTACTAACTCCATCTCCCCAGCTAGAGACAATGATAAACTAGTGTCCCGCATCTTTTCAGATCTCTCCAAAGCCTTTGATACTGCCTCTCACACCATCCTCTTCTCCAAACTCTCTCAATTCAAACTCTCCTCAGTAACTATCCTCTGATTCAATAGCTACCTCACAGACAGACTGCAGTCTGTAAAATGGCTGTCTGCTCTTTCTCCTTTTCTCTCCATCAAAATGGGTGTCCCTCGATGCTCTATTTTAAGCCCCCTTATTTTTAACATTTTTGCTAACCAACTTCACACATCCTGTCCTCAGTCTTCCCTCATACAGTACACAGATGACTCCACCATCATTTCTATCACTGATAGCCCCACTGACCTGCTAACCCTGACACAAACATCTTTCAACCTCGCTGAAACATGGCTCACTAACAACCAACTCATACTAAACCCTAAAAAGACAAAACTTATTATCTTCCTCCCAAAATCCCTTTACCATCTTAAATCCTCATTCACCATCTCTTCCCTCAACAACACTATGATCACAGCTGAATCACACACTAAACTGCTTGGAGTAATAGTAGACGATGAATTAAAATTTGACCTTCGTGTACTTTACTGCATCAAGAAAACCCACCAAAAGCTTGGTTTCCTCTATAGAAACAAAAGGTTCCTCACACCCAACTCCAGGATCTCACTGGCCCAAGCTTACATTATCCCCAACCTCTTTTACAGCTCTCAGATTTTAACCAACTTACAGTTCTTACTACTTTCCAAACTTGAAACCACCTGCAACAAAGTTCCTATATTTGCAGCCGATCTGCCCTCAAGATCACACCACTGTCCTGCTCTGCAGACACTCTGCTAGCTAGAGTTTCCTGACCAGTTCTTATTTACCCAACTTCTCATTATCCATACTATTTTGAATAAGCCCTCCTCTTGTCCTAGCACTTCCTCACTTGTCTCTCTCTATAAGCTCCCTCGATCCCTCAGAAGCTCTGACCAATGTCTCTTACAAATTCACAAACTTAAAAAATCTATTGGACAGAATCTCTATAGCTACTTCCCTGCTCTTGCATGGAATAAGCTCCTCATGAACCTTAGAAACATTTCCTACATCCACAAATTCAACAAAACTCTCAAAAGATACATTAGTAGCACATAGATTTGCCTCTGTAATCATCTGACATGAACACACCCCTTTCTCTATCACTACCCTCTCTATTCCTCCCTCCCCTACTACCATAACTCACTTAAATGCTCTGTACTGTACAATTACCCTCTGAAGATAACCCAGTGTGTTATGTAAATTCATTAAAATGTTTAATTTTACATTTCTTTGCTTTGTTTTTTTTTCTTCAATGTTATAATGCCTCTTACTATATTGTACTATGGAGCTTTATCTACATTTGTTTAACTGTTTTATTGTACATTTTTCACTGTATTCATCTTCAATTTTGTAAATTTTCTTGCTTACTTGCACTGTGGAGATTTTCTCCCCGGGCCTCCACTGAAAAAGGGCTTTTGCTCAGATGAACTATCCTGGTTAACATATGTCAAATAAATAAATATTTGTCAATACTCTGAAAAGTGTAAGTGCTACAGACTCATGGGTACCTTTCCTTAATTACTGGAATTGGGGGGTTAGTATAATAGTTAAGGTGTTTACTTCAGAGATACAAGGTACATGGTTTGATTCTCACCTTTGGAAGTGAAATTAGCTATGTTTAAAATGACTCACAAGGGCAGCTAGCCTAGTACTTACCTGTGAACCTACACAAAGTATGATCTTGGCATATATGCTTACAGTTTGTAGAGCTGTTATCCTGGGTGAAGTCAGTCCATTGATTTTGCTTATATCAGTTTATTCTACAGTATGTTCTATCTCTGAAAATATGCTAATTGCTGTCCATTCTGATGTTTTGTTCTATGCCTGTTTCTTATTATTCCATTAATTCTGTTCAGGGAATTATTGCTTGGCATCCATTACATTTTGCTGGATATGTTCTTCTCATGTTACCTGTCTTACTCTTTTCCTTCAGGCTATGAATCCAAGACCAAAGTTACTCTGCATGTCTGCTAAGATACAAGTAGCCTGAGGAAGCCATGAACATTCAGCAAACACTTGCCATTACCTATTTCAAGTTGACGTTAGAAGTGCAGCAACAAGCAGACCAACTTGTTTCATCAAATGTTTTCTTTTTCATTTTATTTTAAAGGATAGCCACACTCTCAAACTGAAAATGTTGATCTTGTCTGTAGTGCCAATGTCCCAGTGTCACTCTAAGTGGTATTATTTCCTAATTTCTTCCAACCCATAACTGTATGAATCAGGTTGGCAATGCTGTGCTAAATGATTTCATTTTACAGGCAAGGCATCTGCTTAATCAAAATGCAGTCTATTGCCCCGTAAGACTGCATTAGAGGAAAACAATTTTGAATGTTCCTGTGCCTCCATGGACTTACACAGGGCACACTGTTATTTCCTGCTGTTCCTGCTCTTTGATATTTGTTGTTTCTGGTAGTTAGCACAGAGAATTAAAGCTGCAAGTTGTTAATGAACTACTTCATATGGTAGAGGGTTTGGTTTTGATAGCCTCCATCCATTCATCTGCTGTGTGATCTTGAGCAACTGACTTAACCAGACATGCTTTAGGACAGTTGATTAATTGACCTAGACTCCCCAGAGGTCTTCTGGACTTTATCCCTGGTATCTACCCATGGATAAAGTTTTAGCTTTTTTTTTCCAGTGACTCACACAAATTGTTGTTAGTGGTCATTCTGTAAACAACCTTTTTGGGTATATGTAAGTGTTTGGCTTGAAAGAATACCTGAATTTGTTGTCTTGTTCAGCATCAAAAAGTGTATATTACTGCATTGCTGGTTGAGGTATGAAGCTGGTCATTTTTCACTGGTAGCTCACACTTGCATAACTAGATTTGGGCATCAAAACAGACTTTTATTACCACGTTGTCTTGTTTAATTAGCTGCTTTATTAAGACTGTAAATACTTTAGATGTATTTAGCCAACCCCTATTTATTGACCGATTGCATTAGCTAAAAAGGTCTCTGGGATACAAACAGTGCTGTGAGAAATACTACTGAAAATAATATATAATTTCACAGAAACTAATAAGGGTCTGCAGAAAAACTACATAATCAGGTACAGGTAGGAAGCAAATGGGGAAATACGCATCTTGTATTCTTTGTATGTAGTATTAAAGTTGGTGAGAGTATGAATTACTAGCAATAAGCAGAAACTGTATACAAAAAATAAAAAAAAACACTCACAGATTTATGAATAGTAAGAAATGGATTTAAAATGTAATCATCACATAACATTTAAAACTATATATGCCATCATATAACCAGATAGTTCGATTCCTGTAATTTATATGGATCCAGCACACTTGTGGCTTCTTGCTTTTATGGATAATGAAACAAATAATCCATGAATGTTTAAAAAGCAGCAGAGAATATAAGACTTAAGCTTCTATACTAGCCATCTTTATGATGATATTGAAAACATCTCACTAAAATATTATCTGGAAGTAAGTTCATTGTACTTCATAAAGGAAAACTTTGTAATGCAACTTTATTCATTTTAAAATTAGAGCTTTACCATTTATTCCTATCTCCCACCCCCACTCCACCCACAACCACAGAGCTGTACACAGAGGTGCACGGTGTATTCAAACAGGTGCTGATACATCATCCATTCCTATGCCAAAGTGACTCACGGAAACTCATGACATTTCATTATCAAGAAAATGTGAGTGATTATTGAAGGTGCTGATAAAACTTCTGAAAAGTAATGACACAGACTCCAGGATTCATATTAGCTAACTGCTACATTAAAATAATTACACTGTAAAAATATTTACAAGATACAAGGATAAGAGAGCTTTGTTTCATTTCTAAAACACTGCTGAAATGAGTCACTAGATTAATGGTGTTGTGGAAATGGGAAACAGAATGTAACAGTTACAACAATGCCCCCCCAAGGAAATGTGTCAGGAATAAAATAAAGTAAGGCCTATAATTATCTGAGTATGTAATCACACACATACAAGAGAGGGTTAAGTAGTTACACAGTTAATGAATGAATGTATGAATTCACAAGAGTTAGTGCTTAGGTGGAGGAGGTTCATCTGAATGAACAAATTGGTTTAAAAATACATAATAGGTGTCCCAAAAAGTAATTTTTTTTCACATGGCATTCTACTTTAAGTCATATACTGAGATAACAAAGCATGGATTATGAATCGTCCTTAGCTAAAGAAGGCGTACTGACAGATCAGATAAGGCTTTGAAATGGCATGTGGAAGTCACTGAGGCTTGTAAAACTGCACAGACAGCAGATAAATGTTCTCATCTTCCAAGTCACACTTGCAGTTTGTTAAAAACATGGATGTCATTTGGTAGAAGTCAGGTCACAAAATGTGGGGAGGATGTTTCATGAATTTGTGAACAGAACCAAGTCCATTTCTATAAAGTCAGGGATGTTATTGCACCACCATATGTTTACATCTGATTGGCAGATCTGGTTTGAGGGATGCCAAGAACTGTGGGTGACTGCCTACTGAAGGCTGGTTATCATACATCAAACACATACACACACACATGCATGTATAGAGTCCGTATTGTGGCATCACTGGTTGCACAAAGTGACAAGGATGAGAAAGAGATCCACTATACAGTAAAATTCTTTTTGTGACTCTGAGTAAGTCATTTAACCAGACAGTACTTGTAGGCCACATCTGAAAACGGTCAAGTGTAAACAGTGGGCTTATCTGGTTAATAAATGCATTAAAAAAAATTAAATAACTCCAGTGAAATAAAGTGTTCTCACTCCTTCCTGTTTCCTAGCAACTATTAAGAGAAGATATCTCAGAAGACCTCTGACATTGTAAATTGCTTCTTGAACTAAATATTGTAGCATATTCTTGCATCAGTAAATCTGTGTGTGTGTGCATATGTAGCTATATCTATCTGTATGTATGTATATATACATACATTTTTAGCCTACTCTTGTATCTGTAAATATGTTTTGTTCATTTCTTAAATGAATATATTCAATAAGACTGTGCCTGCAAATGGTCCACTGAGACCAAAGCACTACTCTAATAAATAAAAATAAATAAATAATAAATCTCTGTATCGCTAACAAAGCCTCAAAAGATGCAGTCCTATGTAACTCCCTACATATTCATTAAACAAATACCACCCAAAACACCTGCTCAAGAGAGCTAAACTGCCAGTGAAACATAAATAGGACCTGTTTGTGAAACAGCTATCTTTAACAGAGAATAGCTGTGTGTAGTTCCTGTGTTGGCCATTGCCTTACTTGGATAGAAGGAAGTTTCTGAGCTCACCAGTGGGAGTGGGGAGCCTTGAGCAGTCTATCTGTCCCTGGGGGAAGTGACCTCAGCACTTGAGCTGTAAATTATTGGTTGCTTTGGACCATTTCTAGCTCTTTTCAAGTTCCCTGTATAAAAATCCGCCTCAGGGTGTTTTTTTCTGGCTATATACCCAAGCAGAGCTCCACGTGGTCCTGCAGAGGGGTCCTGGCAACAGAGAACTGAAAGAAGCGACCACTTTCCAGATTTAAGTATTTTTTGGCTTTTTTTATCTGCATTGTCCTCTCTGGCTTTCATTTAACTAGCTATAACTGTTTTTGTGTCTATCTGCTGATTTCTGAAGTATCTGCACTTAAAAGTAGCATTTTGGTCGACTCTGGTCGATTATTACTGTTTTTTTTTGTTAATTTAACTGCTGAGGCTGCCCACTAAAGTGTGCTAGCCTGTGTAAATCGATTTTACTGTTTGCTTAATTGCATTTCTGTGTGCTTTCCTGAAAAAACAAAAAACAAAAAAAAATACTCCTTGTTTTCCTGCCTTTGCTCGACTAGTTTGGACCAATATACAGGCTTTGCTGTATTCTGGGCTGTGTGTAGTTCCTGTGTTGGCCATTGCCTTACTTGGATAGAAGGAAGTTTCTGAGCTCACCAGTGGGAGTGGGGAGCCTTGAGCAGCCTATCTGTCCCTGGGGGAAGTGACCTCAGCACTTGAGCTGTAAATTATTGGTTGCTTTGGACCATTTCTAGCTCTTTTCAAGTTCCCTGTATAAAAATCCACCTCAGGGCGTTTTTTCTGGCTATATACCCAAGCAGAGCTCCACATGGTCCTGCAGAGGGGTCCTGGCAACAGAGAACTGAAAGAAGCGACCACTTTCCAGATTTAAGTATTTTTTGGCTTTTGTATCTGCATTGTCCTCTCTGGCTTTCATTTAACTAGCTATAACTGTTTTTGTGTCTATCTGCTGATTTCTGAAGTATCTGCACTTAAAAGTAGCATTTTGGTCGACTCTGGTCGATTAATACTGTTTTTGTTAATTTAACTGCTGAGGCTGCCCACTAAAGTGTGCTAGCCTGTGTAAATCGATTTTACTGTTTGCTTAATTGCATTTCTGTGTGCTTTCCTGAAAAACAAAAACAAAAATATATACTCCTTATTTTCCGCCTTTGCTCGACTAGTTTGGACCAGTATACAGGCTTTGCTGTATTCTGGGCTGTGTGTAGTTCCTGTGTTGGCCATTGCCTTACTTGGATAGAAGGAAGTTTCTGAGCTCACCAGTGGGAGTGGGGAGCCTTGAGCAGCCTATCTGTCCCTGGGGGAAGTGACCTCAGCAGTTCAGCTGTAAATTATTGGTTGCTTTGGACCATTTCTAGCTATTTTCAAGTTCCCTGTATAAAAATCCGCCTCAGGGCATTTTTGTGATTGGGCGCATAGCGCAGCAGCGGTTATACAGGTTTAAACTATTTCTGGCTCTGCCAAGTCTGCTCTTCAATTTTTCACTTAGAAAGCTCTACTCAGTCTATTTAGCTGTATATATTAGCACTGTTTTCGGGACTTCTAGTCTTAGCAAGCACTCTTATAATAAAGTAAGCACTCTTATACTAAAGTAAGCACTACAGCCATCCACTACCCCCTGTGAATACCCACTTCCCTTAAAGGCACAGCACTCCTTATAATATTCTAGTATGTCGAGTGGTAGACCACTAGCATCCTCTCTTGTTCAGCTGGTTAACCTGGGAAACTTAAGACAATGTTACAATTGTCTCATGTACTCAGACAACCCTCTCCTCCTTCCTACTAACACAAATACTTGTGAGAGATGCAACTATATAGCCAGACTGGAGGCTGAACTCTCTCAACTCAGGACTGGCAAGACCAGACAGGAGGAGAAGGTACCCACACCAAGCAAAACCGGTCACACATAAAACCACCACCACTACAAACCAAACACATAAGAACACAAAGACATACTGAGGCTCTTATAAAAACTTACCAAAACAACAGAGGCCTCCAAAGCAGAGACGCAGAAATACAACCGCACAAAACGTAACACCTACAACACATACCTCAAACAACAGGTGTGTCACACAATCACAGCCCCTAAGGCAAAACACTATGCCAGAGACATTAGTAATAGGTGACTCTATAGTCAGACACACCGGCGTTCCACTTACCAGGCTGAATAAGGAGAGGGTAACGGTGAGCTGCCTATCGGGAGCTAGGATCCGCCACATTACACACGCACTCAGATCACTCCAAAGCAAGTACAAGTATGATGCAGTCATTGTCCATGCTGGTGTGAATGACCTGAGATGTACCTCCCTGGACTACATGAAAAGAGACATTGAGGAGCTCTCCGATTATGTAGCCCAGACTGGTATGACCCTGACCCTGAGCAGCATCCTGCCTTCACCAAGAATGATGCCTCAGTACAAAGACAAAATGGTCAATTTTAACAATTGGCTTAATCACTGGTGTCATTCTAGGGGGATCCAATGTCTGTCAGCCTGGGATGACATGCTGGACAAGCAGCATTGCTTCAAGGGATGGCTTGCACCTGTCACCACTGGGCTTCCGGATACTGGCCAAGGCTCTTGCCACCCCCATAGTGCCTTTTTTAGGCAATGCTCAAAAGACAAATCAACCTCCGTAAAAAACAAAAATGGAAAAAAATTAAGGGTAATGCTGCTCAACGCCAGAAGTCTAAATCTCAAGATGCAGGCACTCGAAGCACTTCTCAGTATGGAGAACATCGATGTCTGTGCAGTAACTGAAACCTGGTTCAAGGCTCCTGAGAGCACTCCAGCACTACCAGGCTATACCTCATATCATGCGTTTCGACCTCAAGTTCCAGGCCGAACCACAAAGGGAGGGGGAGTGTCCATTTTCATAAAGGACACCTACACCTCTCGATTGGTGGCTACCCATGAAGCATCAGAAACCATACAAGTTTTACTCACCATAGGCAAAACTGCCATACAACTGGTCGCATGTTATAGAACACCCTCCCAATCCCAGGAATCCCATCAAGCATTCCTGAAAACACTGGAGGATATGAATGTCACACCAAACACCATCATATTGGGTGACTTCAACTACCCCAACATAGACTGGGCCCACTATTCTAGCCCTAACACCCTAGCCCAAAGATTCCTGGAATTCATTAACTCAAATGCTATGGAGCAACTGGTCACTTCTCCTATGAGGAGAGATAATATACTTGACCTGATTATCACAAACATGGGGTCCAAATGCTCCGCACGGATATAAACCCCTCACTAGTAAGATCTGACCATAAACTGATCACGTTGGATGTACATATCCCACCCCACCCCCAGAACAAAAGACTACAGTGAAAAATTTTTCAAAAGCTGACTTTACACTCCTTAAGTCAGAAATGATATCCTTTAAGCCTACTGGGTTAATGGAAACCACATCCCAAAATGCTGAATCCTACACAACAGCCTTCTACGGACATCTCCAAGAATGCATAGATCAAGCAATCCCAACTAAAACCAAGACCCTCTCCACCAACGGAAAACGCCCGGTTTGGTGGACCCCGGCTATAAACAAACTGTACAACAAAAGAAGGAAGCTACTGCAGGACAAAGCCAAATCCCACAAGGGAAAGGCTTCCCTGATCAGCACAAGTAAAAACTACGTTCTCTCATAAAACATCTAAAGCCAACTTTGAGAGAAAGATTGCCAAGGATACCAAAGACAATCACAAGGCCTTCTTCAATTATGTCAGAACCTTGGGAGGAAATTCTCAGATATGCTCTGAGTTGGTACACAATGACAAAAAATTCACTGACCCTACCGACATTGCCAATATTCTGGCAGATAGGTTCAGTGCAAATTTCTCCCTCCCTCACCCCTAAAGATGTAGTACTTATCCCTGCTGAATGTAACCTACCTGTCATCTCAGACATACAGGTGAAATCAGCACTCAACAAAGCAAAAACACAGCATCTATGGGACCCGATGGTATCCCCGGTTGCGTGTTACGTGAACTTCAAGATGAACTAAACCCGCACCTAAAAACGCTATTCAATCTTAGCCTCACTACAGGATATGTACCTGAACACTGGTGCACAGCAACAGTGGTCCCACTCCACAAAGGGGGAAATTCTACTGACACTGGTAACTACCGCCCATAAGTCTGACCAGCCTGGTCTGCAAGGCTATGGAAAGAATCATCATGGAACTCATAAATGGCGATATTGGAGATCTGCAGACCCTTCATCCCACCCAGTTCAGTTTTGTAAAAGGCAGATCCTGCCTCTTAAACCTGGTTGACTTCTTCGAGACAGTCACTAGTGCCATCGATGAGGGCAAGGCTGTCCACACTGCCTACTTGGACTTGGCTAAAGCCTTTGACACGATACCACACTCTGGCATCATAGACAAGCTCAGCAGCCTAAATGTAAATCCATATGTCACAAGATGGGTAGCAAACTGGCTAAAAAACAGAACCCATAAGGTCAAAATTGCTGGAGCCATGTCAGACTCAAAACCAGTCACGAGTGGTGTCCCACAGGGCTCAGTCTTGGGACCACTCTTATTCAGCATTTACTTCTCGGATGTGAAAGCAAATATGGGAGGATTATGGCTGACAAAGTTTGCAGATGACTGCAAACTGGGTGCCATAGTTGATTCACCTGCTGACACACACATCCTACAGAAAGGTCTCACTGAAACGGACAACTGGTGCCGGAATCATGGCCTCAAACTTAACACCAAAAAATGTATAGTCATCCCTTTGGGAAAAACAAAGTACCCACAAATTATCACATAGACAATAACCCACTGAGTACGGAAGAAGTAATCAGAGACCTGGGGACTCAAGTCGATAGTGACCTCTCCTTTGACAACCATGTTGCCAAAGTGGTCAGAAAGACATTCTACCTTGCCCATCTCATCATGAAGGGATTCTCATCCAGATCAAAGGAGGTCATTGTACCTCTATATTCCTCACTTGTCAGGCCCATGATTGAATATAATACTCCATTTGGGATGTATCTCACCCGGCACATGCAACAACTGGAAAGACCCCAGAAGTACCTCACCAAGAGGATCATGGGTCTCAAACATGTGCCTTATCCAGCTAGATTAAAGAAACTCCAGCTCTATTCAGTAGCATACCGCCTGCTCAGAGGTGATTTGTGCCTAACATATAGGGCCATGTCCAACCAAGAACTGATGGACATGCTCCATCTCAAAAAATCCAGATCCACCAGAACCACGCGAGCTAAAGATTTCAACCTCTGCACAAATATGAATAAAACATGCTGGAGGGATAGATTCATAACACAGAGGTTACCCGTACTCTGGAACAAAATCCCAGTTCATGTGAGACAGAGCCCTTCATTGGCACTGTTCAAGAAAAATCTCGATGCATGGATGGGAGATCATATGTTTACCCCGGGAGTCACCTCAGTGTCACTACTAGACAGAGGTATAGTTTACTAAATAATGGGGTCCCACATGTGTCACTACTAGAGAGGTGCAACTATATAATACGGGGTGGCGTAAGCCACATCATTGTTGGCTAGGCTTGTAAATGCCCCAGGGCAGATAGCCTAGTACACTACTATGAAACTATGAAACTATAATACCTCTTTTATGGAATAGATTCCCTGTAGAGGCAAAGCAGAGGACCTCTGTGACCCTTTCTAAGTGCAGTCTGGATGACTGGATGGGCAGTCTTAAGTATATTCCTAGTCTGGCCATCCTAGCCCTTATGGAAAAGGACCAAAGCTAACTCAGGATTTGGTATTAATCCATGTCTTGGTAAACTCATTGGATACATTACAAATGGTTCACTAGATCAGCAGTCCAGTATGAATCTATGAACATATGAATAATATTAATACTCACTGTTAAAAAGTGGTTAAAGGAGGATTTAACCACTCCCAGCAAAATTTACCTAAGCAGGTGATCCACCCCAGTAATGGGTATAGCCTCTGTTACCGACAAGCAGTGAGCCTTGCTGTCATTAGCCAGGAGTTCAAAAGAAGACAAATAAACTAAATAAATAAATATGGTTGCATAAAATGCTTCTTACCCATGACCACAGAACTTGTCATCATTGCATTCATGAGGGTGGTTGCCTTTTCTCTGCCAGAAAAGGTCAGATTACACAGCTGGTGAAAGTTTGTAATGTTTACAACAACTTTTACTCATATTCTGGCCATTTTGGAAGATGATGTATTGGTAACACTGATGTTCTGTTAAAGTTCCTGTGCAATGGTAAAGTACGGATACCTCCAGTAGGAGTAAGAAAATGTGTCGTACACTGTCTGTGCCAAATGTTGGCTATGGCCCACATATTTAGAAGAAATATATGTGGTACAATGAAAGTCCTTTATCCAGAACTGAAATTTTGTTGTAGCACAATATTGAGCAAAAATGTCGGTACCAGAGAGCACAATATCAAGCTGCTGTGACAGAAGTGTGTAAACTCCTGACTACTTCATATGTTGACAACTTCCATGAAAATGTGCTCACAGACAAACACCTGGTTATATAAAGAACTAGACAGTGACCTTTCAAGACCAAGCTTCATAGTGAAATGTGGCGTATGTAATGGAATGGTAGCTGTTAACAGGATGAGGAAGGAGCACATGGGATGGAATGGAGTAGAAGGTATGGTTTTGTACCAGAAGTCATCTGAACTCAGCAGGCTGGGCCTTTCTACTACACTACAGCATGCACTTACTTTTCTAACAACAGAACAGTCACACTCCTGTATCATGCATGAACTTCTCTGTGACACAGGGAGGAGTGGTTTGGCATGGGTTCACAAGAAAAAAATCTAAAGCCACATTGTAGGACACTCTATGGTGACATAATGCTGCTCACAAACCAGACTGGTGTCTAAGAATGGAAACAAAGGTATCAGCAGCAATTAAGTTGCTAGCAACATAACCTTTGTCACCTCTCCTGATGTATTTAGAATCACCTTATCTGTTATGTTTGTTATACTTCTTCAAAGTTAACATGTTACCTGTCATCTCACAATTCTTTGTAGCACACAATGGTACAGCAAAGAAACATGTTCTACCTATCTGCATGTCACCTTGGTATACTATGAGTCAGACCAGATTCCAGAAATGACAACACCCCAACTGTCAGGCAGTACACATTCATTTCATCTGGCTGCAACTGTGCTTGTATTCTGCGTGTATGTCTTTGGACACAGCTGGAAGCATTCCTCTCAAATGTCCACCAGTTCACAAAATGTGCAGATTTTTGCTTCATATTTTTGTCTGCCCTCCTAAAATCTGTGGTTTTCTGGTAAATTACTGAAGACCAAAATCACTAAATTGTTTGTGTCTTTCGGCTTTTCCCGGTTAGGGGTCGCCACAGCGGAACTCCGGTCCGCTAATGATTGGCAATAGAGTTTTACGTGCTGGCTTGCCAGGCCTAATGCACAACCTTCAATGAAGGAACGCCCATTCACACATGTCGCCACACAGAAGATGCTCTAACTGAGAATTGAACGGGCAATGTCTAACTGTGAGGCGACAACACTACCGCAGCACCACCACCGCAGTACCGAAATCACTAAATAATGACAGATATTTGAGTTTCAGACTTTACATTTAAAATATATATATATATATATATATATATATATATATATATATATATATATATATATATATATATATATATATATATATATATATATATATATATATATATTAATGCAAATGTTCTTATTCTAGCAGCTTTCTAAGTTGCTCAGAAGAATATTTAAAAACTGTCCCTAATTTTGGGCTTTTGTCTCCCACATTATTTTTGTATTTGTCCCTGATTATAGTACTAAGAAGTTGAGAGTTATGGCTGACAGCTGTCTTACTGGTGAGTGCATATTCATCCTTTGGTTGAAATTAGCACAGTCATGCATACAAAACATGTAAAACATACAAGCAGGATAGTGCCAATGGCTGTGATAAGTCAGCTATGCTATAAAGTAATGACACTAGACTGACTCTGTCTGACAGCCATGTTTTGTCTGCAGTGAGAGATTATCCACTCAAAGTATGCATATATACCAATATATACCTACTGGCCACACTGTACGTAGTAGAGACTATAAGGGCATAGTGGTCAGTCCCATCCAGTGTGTGCAGACAATATAATATGGGGCAATAATTAACCCTACACACAGACTGAAAGTATCTGCTCACTACTTACACCAATAGTGCATTCATCACTTGTGGAGTAATATAATAAGGCACATCACAACAAACATGCATACCCTCCTGTACCCCTCACACCACCACTTACTTATAAATACCAACTCCATGGTCGCAAAATATTTGTAATGTAGAAATCTCCCAGAGGGATGATACATGGATTGCACTATGGCAACCTCTCCTAAGAACGTAAAACATTCCAGGAGCTGCACTCTGGGGACTTTGCTTTGAGCACTATTCTCTCAGCAGTTTAGAGGTTGAACACATTTAGATATTCCTTTTTGTTACAACCATGTCCCAGGATTCAATAAGCTCCATGTAGGCTTCACACAAAGCATACGTAGAGTTTACATGTATGTGCAGTGATGTGTGGTGAGCAGCAGCAGTCATTGCATATTCATGTCTTGTACAGCATTTAAATGTAAATAAGTAAGGTTTCATGGCTGGCAACAGTGTTGCCGGCCAGAAAAACATGTAAGTGAACATGGATAGCAATCCTGTTTAAATCAGAGCACTGAAGATCTGTGGTTTTGTGTGGAATGTCACAATGATCACCAGGGCTTAAGAGATAGCTGTCAATCTCTTAGTGCAAAACATCTGGACAAAGGCCCACATAATGGGGGCACAATGACCCAGAAATAGGGACATATTTGACATATTTGCCCTTTAGAAATGTGCTAGAATAACCAGGAGTTTGTGTTAAGAGAAATATTTTGAAGGATTTGAAGTCTGAAACCTACATGTATGTAACTATTGAGTCACATTAGTCCTGAGATCATCCCAGTAATAGGGCAGAAAATCAAAAATTTGATAAGGAATACACCAAAAGATATAAAGGCAAATATCTGGACATTCTGTGAAAATCTGGACAGTTAAGAGGTATGATTGTTAAGTATATGGTCCAAACACAGTGCAGGACAGTGTATCTACAGTGCGGATTATTGTGAAATCCCATTCCTGGCATTCTGTACTGAAGTTGCGTAAATGACCTATAAGGGTACATGGACTGCCATGTAAAATAAACAATCAGGAGAAGTGTGTGAATTGAACAGATGAATTGTTGGAATGAACAGAGGAAAAGAGGACAGGTGAAACAACATAATGTACAGCAGATGAGGGCATGTCAATGGAAGACAGTTGTAGCAGCAACACCAATCACATATCAGTATGGTACAGTAGGGACTGTACAGTGAAAATGTGTATTATGTGACTGTCACACACGGTGACATAACAATGGAGAGGATGTCTGTGTGAGATAAGCATCCTTACATGAACAATGCAGAGGACATCTATCAGGGATGTTATATACAACTGGGGTGGGGTGCATTTTGTGAAGCTGTGCAAACTGATTTGCTTGACTATGAGTGTAATCTCAGCAGAGGTCTCCAGCAAGTGGGACACAGTTACATGCTCATGGACAACATTAGAAGAAGCATGCACAATCATGGACAATATCAGAACAATACCACCAGTAATCCAATGTCTCTGGCATTACATATGTGATTTAGAGTGATCGGAGAGGGTTCTGCTCAAACACAATTGTACAGCTATTATGACATGTCTGTACTCTATGAGGGCAGTCACACATGCTGTCCTGACACTGTAATGACACTGTAACATCTGCTCAGGGTGTCAGGAGGGACACTGCTATACCTTTATGTGGCATTATGATCGATACAGGCCAGATGACTGGTGTACATGGCATATACATACATATATATATATATATATATATATATATATATATATATATATATATATGTATATATATATATATATATATATATATATATATATATATATATACATACATATATATATGGCACAATCCACACTGTCACAAATGTTATCCATGCCATTAATGTTGTCAAACAATGTATGTACTGTGATCATCACCAGATCAGGTATCACACATGCATCTGATGTAACACGTTGATAGGGTTTTCACACCATCAGACATGAATCTTTATGCCACAAAAAGAATACCTAGGTATAAGATGTGCGACAGCTTACTGTGGAAAAGGTGGTACACTTCAGTTACACATCACTGGAAGATGTGTAGTGAGCTACATAAAAAAGGCTGCATGGTACTCATTCATTGTTGAGATGAAGGCTGTGAACTATGGAGGTATTATGGCCTCCGGTGTGGATGTCCTCTATATACTCAGTCACTGTGTCACATACAAGGGAGTAGTCATCACTGTGGCCACATGCTGGTGTGCATTCCACATACCATCTACCTACCCCAGGACACAGATCACATAACTATTGGTCTAATTATAAGGTGTTATGTCTACATTAAACTTGGGTTGTGTGTTTGTTTTCCTGATATAACAAATCCCCCCATCTTTTTGTGTCACTGCAGGTATTGCCATGGCTGTCACAGCAATCTTTGGCATGTGTTGGTACTGTATTATACTAATATCACAGTTGGTGTCAATGATTACCCACAATCTGTAGTCTTTCAGACAGCTGTTTGGACACAGGATATGTATGTCATTTGTGATGTCTGTGAATTAAATAATGGACAGTAAAGGGCTTAGCAGACAGCCCTGATGTAAGGACCTGATCACTGGACCCCAGATATAGTTCACTTCACGTGTTTCAACATATTTCCATGTCATGTATGTGATACAGTGGTCTCCCCACTTGGTGATATAGGAGTATATGGCCACATCTGATAGTGATGAGTGTATACCTCAGTGTGGATTTGTGTCAAATGCCTTGGGCTTGTCAAGTTCAAAAGTATGATAGTGTTATCATCATACATGCCCTCAATGACCTCTTTAAGGACATCTAAAGATGTAACAGACATGATGTAGCATTAGCAACTCACACAGGTCTATTGCACACAGCTAGGATATTACTAGTGTCCATTTAATAAACGGTCCATGCTGACATGTTGGTTTACCTCACAGATGAGGAGAGTCGTGATGTATCTATACATGCATGCATGGGTGAATGCTAATGTACTCCCTTCTACAGGACTACAGGAATACAGTCTGTGTGGAGGGTGTGTTGAAGTGTGTATTCAACCATGTTGGGAAGGTTTATGTGCAGAGTCACATGATAGGAAATCTGTGATGTTGTCACAGCCCATTGATTCTGTGTGATAGGCCTGGATGAAGATAAGACAATGTATATTAGCTATCCTGATCTGGCCTAGGTTTGGACGCAATCCCCCATGCAGGTACCATTGAGAAACTCATTCAACTGGGGATTAACCCTTACATCACTAGAAGGGTAAGCAACTGGCGCTCTGACAGAAGACATATTATGAAAGTTGGTGAATCAAGCTGTACCAGTAGAGCTGTAACCATTGGCATACCCCAGGGATATGTGCTTGGCCCTTTACTGTTTGGACTATATTTCTCAACAGTTCAGGCTAAAGTATACAGCCTTTGGCTTACTGCTTTTGCTGATTCTTGCATACTGGTTGCAATCATTGAATCCACCAATGATGATAACATACTACAGGAGGGGCTAATGCAGACAAATGATTGTTGACAAAGCTACACTGTCTACAAATAAATGCAAACATGTGTCTTTATTTTGTCCTTCTGCAAAGTGGAATTGCCTGCTAATTACAACATTGACAACAGTCTCGCTAAGCTGAAACCCAGTGATGCAAGCACTGGGAACACACATAGACAGCAATCTGAACTTCAACCACCAAGTGTCTACACTGTTATTGAAAGCCTATGTTGTGCGCATCATAAGTCATGTCATCATTTTCAGATCTGAGGATTATATTACAGCACTTCACTCAAACCTCATCAGAACACTAATAAATCATAATGCTCTCTTATGTTTGTACCTCATCAGAAACATGCAGCAGCTGGAGTGACTACAGGTGTTTCTCTCCAAGAAAACACAGGGCTTACAAACCATGCCATGACATACATTGATAGACTGAAAGCCATGTCACTGTAATCTGGATCATAGAGGATGAGGTGACTTCTGCTTGACCTCCAGGCCAATATATGACCCTTCCCTGGTGAGAAAAGTACACATTCACAAATCAGATACAGCTGATGACATCAGCAGTGTCTGGTGAGGAAAATATGGTAATAACATAGGGGTTGGGAGGGTGGCCTAATGGTTAAGGTGTTTGCCTTACAAACACAAGGTGCAGGGTTTGAGTCTCACAAGGGATAATTGGCTAGGCTTAAAATGGCTTGGAAGGGCAGTTAGCTTAGTACTAATCTATGAACCTATGAACAGTGTCCCACATGCTGGTGTAAAAGGGTCTCTGTAATGTCAAACAAGAACACAAACACACGCAGAGACCCTTTTACACCAGCATGTGGGACACTGTTCATAGGTTCATAGATTAGTACTAAGCTATGAACCTATGAACAGTGTCCTACATGCTGGTGTAAAAGGGTCTCTGTAATGTCAAACAAGAACACAAACACACACAGACACACACCCAGTTGACTGCAGTGAGAACAGAACCCCTACCTATCTAAGCACACAGACTACAGAAGTCAGAATTTAAGGCAAGTGCAACAGCTCGAGTCTGACTTGGAGTGTCTTAGACAACACTTTATAGATAATGACATCAACAGTGTCTGGTGAGGAGAATACGGTAATAACAGTGTCCCACATGCTTGTGTAAAAAGCTCTTTGTAATGTCCAGCAAGAGCACAAACACACACACACACACACACACACACACACACACACACACACACACACAAACACACACACACTAAATTGCAGTGAGAATAGAACCCCTACCTATCTAAGTGCACATACTATAGAGCTCAGTACTTTACCCAAGCACCACGGCACAAGTCTGACTTTTACAAGACTGTAGATCAGCTTATACTGAATGACATCAGCAGGGCATGTTGGAAAGAAGATGTTGGGAGGCCTGCATGAAATGGATGTGTAGGCATGTGCAAGTATCAAAACACTGTCAATCCATGGGATTGGAGTGGTAACTGTAGATACACACTTCTGCTCTTCAGCCTAGACACAGACAGACAAACACACACACAAACACACAGTTGACTGCAGTGAGAACAGTACCTCTACCTATCTAAGTACACAGACTACAGAACTCAGTAATTTACACAAACATAACTGCACAAGTCTGACTCTTACAAGACTCAAGGTCAGCTTATAGTGGATGACCCCCCCCCCCAAAAGGACCAATCACAATACCGGAGGAATGCCAGGCACCCAGCATTACTGCAACACAGGTTAAAGTTGCATTGTCCAAGGCCAAGAATACAACTTCCATGGGACCTGACAGTATCCCTGGATGTGTTCTACATGAACGCAAAGTGAACAGGCACCACAACTGTCTGCCCTATTCAATCACAGCCTCACCTCAGGCTTTATTCCTACAGAATGGCACACTGCTACAGTCATCCTCTCCATAAAGGGGGAGCGACTACAGACCCTGAGAATTATCGCCCCATTAGCCTGACAAGTCTGATATGTAAGGCTATGGAGCACATCATCATGAACCTAATTAACAAGGATATAGGGAATCTCCAAACTCTATATCCCACTCAATTTGGTTTTGTGAAAAGTAGATCATGCCTGCTCAACCTTGTTGACTTCTTTGAGTCAGTCACCAGATCAGTGGATGAGGGCAAGGCAGTTCATAAAGCCAACCTTGATCTGGCCAAGGTCTTTGATACCATCCACCACTCCGGAATTATTGATAAACTCACCAAACTAGGCATCAACCCCTATATCACTAGGTGGGTTGCAAACTGGCTCACAGATAGAACCCACAGTGTGAAAGTAGCTGACTCTAAGTCAGACTTCAGACCTGTCACAAGTGGAGTCTCACAGGGATCGGTCCTCGGTCATCTCCTGTTTGGCATCTACTTCTCAGAAGTCCAGGCCAACAAGGAGAGACTCTGGCTGACCAAGTTTGCAGATGACTGCAAGCTGGGAGCCATTATTAATTCCCCCAAGTAATGTAGACATCCTACAGAAAGGCCTCACTGAGACCAATGACTGGTGTCGAAACCATGGCCTTAAGCTTAATGCCAAAAAATGCGTCATCATCCCCTTTGGGAAAAACTCAGTTCTCACTAATTACCACATCAATAGGAGCCCATTGGACACTGAAAGCGTTATAAGAGATATGGGGACAAGAGGTTGACAGCAACCTCTCCTTCAACCACAACATTGCCAGTGTGATCAGAAAGTCCTTCTGTGTGGCACATATCATTACCAAGGGTTTTGCATCCAGGAAAAAAGAGGTCATCATCTCTCTCTACTCTTCCCTCATTAGGCCAGTCATCGAGTATAATGCCCCATTTGGCATGTACCTCACTAGACACATCAACAGCTGGAAAGGCCTCAAAAGTACCTCACAAAGAGGATCCTAGGCCTTAAAAACATGTCCTACAAGCACAGACTAAAAAAAACTCCAGCTATTGTCTGTCTCATATCGTCTACTAAGAGGTGATCTCTGCTTGACTTATAAAGTCATGTCTGACTCAACTCTGTTAGAAATGCTACATCTAAAGAAATCCCAATCCCTTGATACCACATGCTCAAGAGACCTCAACCTCATTACCACAATCAGCAGAACATGCTGGAGGGACAGGTTCATAACTCATGCTCTGGAATAGACTTCCCATACATGTCAAGCAGAGCACCTCACTGGCCCCGTTCAAGAGAAATCTTGATGAGTGGAAGGGAAATAGAAAGTTCACCCTGGGGGTCACTCCAGTGGCTCTACTTGATAGAGGCACTGGAAACTAACGCTAGGCAGCATGATGCCAGGGCACTTCTATGGGCTAGGCTTGTAAAGGCTCCAGGGCCATTAGCCTAGTACACACCTATAAACCTATGACATGAGCAGGGCATGTTAGAGAGAAGATGATGGGAGGATTGCATAGGTTCATAGCTTCTTAGGTTCATAGGAGGTTACTAGCCTAATGGCCATAGGATGCTTACAAGCCTAGCTTTGTAGAAACACAAGTACCCTTAATGAACATGGTTAGATGGTCATTGTTAGCACAGCGATTTTGTGATCAGCATCAACTGGCCCTGTCCATAAGAGACATAGGTGCCACTCCAGGGGACTTATAATCAAAATCAAAAATTACGAAGTTGTTATATAAATAGGCTTTCAAAGAAGAAAAAAATTCCACAAAAGGAAAAATTCCACTTTCCAATTATTTTATTTTCCTTATAATTTTGGAATTTCCTTTGCACGAGCCTATTTAACAAACACCATTTTTCTTGCAACATTTGGTTGGTTAGGTTGTTTTTCGCTTTCTTTTGTTACTGAATTTACAATCACCCATCCAGTTGTCAAGGTTGCCCTTGAATAGGGTCACTGAGAAGAACTGCTTTACATACACTGGGAGCCTATTACAGAGGAGTGGCAATCGCTGGGAGATATATCTGTCTCCCCAGCACATTCTGTTTATGTCACAGGCTAGATTGAGATCCATGGAGCAAGTTATTCTGTCCCACTGGATTTGCAGATGTCCAGCATTTCCAGTAGGGCTGGGTCAAAGACTGTTTTGTAGGCCAGGCATAGGTCACTCCACAGCAGCCTGTATGATACTGAGTACAATGACAGGTCTTTCAGTCATTACATGCTTGTCGTGTTTTGGAGGCCCTCGATTCTCCGAATCACAAACCTCTGTGTTTTCTCCAGTTGCCGTAGGTGTCTGGTGAGGTACAGACAGAAGGGAGCATTGTGCTCAATTAGTGGTCTGATAAGGGTAGAGTACAGCAGAGCTATGACTTCCTTGGTCTTGGATGCGATGGTCTTATTTATGAGGTGCACAATGTAGAATGTGTGTCTCACCACTATGGACACATAGTGATGGAAGTGTAGATTGCTATCAACATGTGTTCCCAAGTCTCACAACATTGTGCTTGAGCTTACAGGGGTGCTATGTATAGGATAATTAGCCGGAGTACTTCATTGTCAAAGGGGACAAGGAGGCATTTTTTGCTTTACAGTTCAGTCCGTGAGTTTGGAAACAATCATTTGTGTGTCAGCCCCTTATGTTAACACAGTTAGGGGACTCTATATGACTGTGTCCAGTTGACAGTCATCTGCAAGCTTGGTAAGCCACAGGCCATCTACCTTTCCTGGACTTCCGAGAAATAGTTTCCAAACAGTTGAGGGCCTGGCACAGATCCTTGTGGTATTCCACTGCTAAGTGCTCTAGTGCTGGAGGTGCAGTCCCCAACTTTGACAGTGTGCGTTCTGTTGGTGAGCCAGTTGGCTATCCATCTAGTAATGTGTGGGTTAATCCCCAGATGGAAACGTTTCTCTATGATACCTGAAGAGGGGATAGTGTCAAAGGCCTTGGATAAATCAACATAGCGGTATGTTCTGTTATCACTCATACAGGTCTTTGGGGTCATTATCAAAGAAGTCCACTAGGCTTAATAAGCAAGCTCTACCCTTGAAACTAAAATGGATTGGGTCAACTGTGTTGAAAATCACCTATGTCCCTGTGGAAAAGGCCCATGCTGATCCCTTCCCTAATCTTGCAGATAAGGCTTTTTAGGCTTATGATATAAAAGTTATAGTTCTGCATGTTAACAGATAGATGTGCATTGCATATCACACAATATTTGATATTAATTTCTGTAGTGTAGATGATACATACTGTATGTGAAAAAAGTACTGAGCCACAAGGATTGCAGTGCTTGGGGAAGGCAATACATGGCTGTATTGTAAACATGTGACATACTGTTAGATAGGACCTTCAGTTTGTTATGCTTCCACATGTAATTTCATGACATAGACAGGAAATGGACAGTAAACAGCAGGAATATATAATAATATTTACTAATACATAGCAAGGCAAGCATCTGGTTTATGTTATGGTTGGCAAAGTGTTTGCACATGCAAGATATACTTTCCCTGTTTGTGTGTAGCTAAGCAGTGCACAAAGGTGAGTCACATTGCTAAAGTCTGAGTCTATGATCATACCTGCTGCTTAACCAACTCTGTGGCAGCAGGTGTAAATGCACTGACACATTTCTTTTTGAGCACAGATGATGCTAGTTTGAATCCAGGTATATGTAAGACTTTTAAATAATCAGTGATAATGCAATGACATTAATTCTTTATAGTTCATGTATTGCTGTGTGTTGGCATAGCATAGTGGGGTTAAGTGAGATTGCGCAACATTGTACCACTACTGAATGTTGCTTGGCATTGCTGCAGAATGTGAAACTCCGCACAAACATAAGAAGCCAAAAAGTGAAGGGATCCATTGCTTTTTCTGCTACTTATGTGTGTTGTGTGTGATTTTACTTTTTTGACCAGATTATACGTGTCATAATGGGGTAGATAGGAAAGTGGTGAAGTGGGATCATGCAGGGGAAGACCAAAGTGAAAGCAATACAGGAATGTGCAGGAGAGAGGTAGGAAAGAACCATCGCTATCCATTTCTTCAACAGTAGAAACTGATCATAAATGCAGAATATTAGCTGAATTTGGATTATCGCCTCCAGACATAGGGATGACAACAAAGTAATCATGCTGTACAGCCAATTGGACCAAATCAAGTGTGTCAAAAAGATACATGTGTGAAATGGAGAGCTATGTATGGGACAATTTTTTTTTGCAGGACAGGTGCCCATTTTATTTAATTCAGTAAGAGGACTGCTGGGTAAGACAGGTCAGTATGTCTGTGTCAGGTAAGTTGGGGAGGTGAGGAAGCAAATGCAAACAAACAAGAAAAGAGACAGGGACTGTGATGGACACAAAAGTTTGAGGGACACCATGATTAGGGAGAGGGAGGGGACAATGTAGGCTCATGGGCATTATGCTTGGAGACAGTGAGAACCAAGATCTCACCCACTGGACTGTCATCGCAGTTCACTTACTCCACTGGCAGCTGAAGTGCTTGATGTCTTCACTTCCTGTGGACCATGAGGGACAGCAGCCTCTCCATCTGGTGTAGATGTTCACCAGTGGTGCAGTGCACAACCCTATGCACCATCACTGGCATTTCTCTGTGGGTGATAAATTCACCACCTCCACCACTGCTCTCAAAGGGAACCACTGCACCAGCTTCTGGGGCAATACTACTTGAGGGTACAGGTAGTGCAGAGGCAGAAGAGGCAGTGCTGCCAGGTTGGCTCCCAGACATGCTAGGCATTGCTGCTGGAGCCAGTGGAGCAGGAGCAGGCTGATCTGCTGGGGCTGGCCTACCTCACTGTGCTGTGTAGCACTTAGTGATGTGGTAAACATGGGTGACACAGAGACATTTTAATGACACATAATAGAAAACAAAAACTGAAAGATAAGGGTTGGGATGAGAGAAAAAAAGAAATAAAATTAGTACCATAATATGTGAAATACAATGCATTAACACAAGTATACAACTCTTTTATCTGAAGTGTTACATTTAAGTATATGCCCTAACAGATGCACATTGTACTACAGACTGTTGAAAATAATCCTTGAAATGTGCATATATCGCACATATGTGTGTTCCAATTATACAGATTACAGTTTGCAGCAGGGCATTTGTGCCACTTGTACAGAGTTTTTAATTTAATGTAAGTATTACTGAATAAATAACAGTATTGTATAGTTGGGAATCATGGTAGTTGAACCCACAACCTGTGACTACAGTCTAATATTTGACTCATGCATACTTGCTTTTACAATTGGGATATATGCATGCTCAATTTGATACAACTGTATAAAAGACCAAAAAACTATATTTAACTTTTAAAGCTACAATAACACTTCTCTTCTGCTGCACACATACCACTTGCTTTCCTCGGTCTCTTCAATTGAGCAACATGAGCCTGCCAATTGAACTCATGTCCGTTGGCAGCTGGGGAAAGAACAGAAAAGGACAGAAGAGCATTATGCATACCAGTGTTGCCAATATTTAGCTTTCTGTGTCTTACAAGTACTCTCTTACTGTCATACTTACACAACTGTGGGATGTCCCCAGTCTGAAACTCATTCAACCAATGGCTGACAGTATCCTTTTTTCTCCTGCATAGGTCACTGAAATTATGCCAACATTGCTCTCCAGTGCATGGGATACCAGTGGCACTGGATACAGTCTGGGCCAAACTATTCCACACCTATTCCACACATCAGACAGAGCCAGAATAGTCCCCCAGCAGAGGCCTTTGGCTGTGATGCTTTCCCAGCAGTCCAATAAAGATCCTTGACTCATGGACAGCCCACCTCTGTGCCCTAAACTTGGCACCTTCCTCTCCAATGCCAGCCATGTCTACCAGCCAAACCTGAGCAATGGAAACTGATGTTTTCCTGCCAATTCCAGTTATCATATTTACTGGTAGTGCACAAACCTAAGCAATGATGCCAACCACATTTGCATGATGTTAAGCAGATACAGCAGTGCCAAGCAGGAAGGATTTTAACAACTGAAACTGGAAGGTTAATCTGACATTTGGCCTTAGTTTGAGGGGTGTCTACTGATGTAGCCTGGAGATATATATTGCAAATTGGCAGGTAACTGTTAGGTGAGTTAAGTTTGCAGACATGCACTTGGAGCATAAATGTAATGACCTGACACATTTTTTGTATCTATACACTGAGGAAAATTGATTTTTACAGTGTGGGATTCAAAACTAGGCATAAAGGACAATACATTTTCTTCCACAGTGTTGATTTTCCATCTTTGCCACAGAAGAAGTGCTGCTCAGAAATAGTCAGGAATCATAAATAAATACAGGTGACAGTTTGATGTGTTACACATGTATGTGTGTGACCTGACAAGGTTATTGGATGTAGATCCGGTTGTGTATGGGTCTTAGGTAATGGTGAAACACATGCAAGTCCAGATAGCAGAATTATACTTACAGAAATGTAGTAGACAGTATACTCTCAGTCATACATCTGAAAACACAATAATGGTATCTCATACTTCATACATATAATTCATATCAGCTCCACTAAATAAAGTGTTATAAGTGAGAGTAAATATAATGGAAAGTAGAACAACAGCAAAAATATATGGAATATCATGTATTCAAACCCAAGACCATGCATATGTCAGTTCTACACTTTCACCTGTCACCACAAGAATGCTGAAATAACACTTGTCTATTTTTCAGTTCATTGCTATAAACTGCACTGTCACAACAGTACAAAAAGATTGCATACCCTGTACTAGAACCCAGGACCATCTGTACTCCAATCGTACACTTACACCTGCTGCCAAAGGGCTAGTTACATGACATTCCTTAATGTCCTAATCTTTCATAAGGTCGTGTTCTGCTTACTTACATTTCCAAACTGACAAAATTACCATCTAACATTTTGTAAATCTAATCTGACACACCCACTGGATATAGGGCAGTCTGCATTGCTGTTGTATTTTCCTTCCCCATACTGGTAATCATTAACAGTTGCAATCCATTAAAACCAAACACTGAGGGAGTACCTGCACTATGTCTACATCTGCTACAGAAGGTCACATATTTAGGATGCAGCAATTCTAATTAGTTCACACCTCATTTGCATCTTTACCATGCTGACAGTCCTAAATCTACACCACAAAAAGGCAACCATGAAGCTAGGGAAACTGAACGTGAGGAGACTTGTTTATGTGGAGAACACAGAAAAGAGGCTATTACTTGAAATATATTTGCACAGAGGATTACTGAACTTGAGAGGGTATGCTTGCATTTTCTCAGCTACATACTGAAAATGCTGAAATGTAATTAAGAAAAATCTGCATAATAATTTAACATATATTTTGATTAGCAAAGTCCTTTACACTTTTATCTGTACGCATTGGTTAGAAGTGTACTAATGGTATGGGCATATTTGTCAGGGTATTTCACAGGTACACATGACTGGCAATATTTTAACAAGGAATGTTTTGTATTAAATCTGTAGACATGTTTCAGGGACAGTTTATTTGATAGCAATTTTTAGCATTTCAAAGATGGTTTGATAGCAAAATGTGTCATTTGCCTGTTCTTTTAGGGATGGGGAAGCAAAGCTGCATTTCTGTTAAGGCACAAACAAGGATATGTTGATACTGTTACTCTTCTTTTTTGTATCCAGCCTGTTGTACATATTTCAAATCTCTGGACTGTTTTATGTTCCTCCAGTGGGTAATACTGTACTACTACTTTTTTCTGTTTTATCTGGGAACAGTTATTTTGTACTTATATGAAATGTATGTGTATTACCCTTCTGTTGTCTTTTACGACACCTAGGACTATGCCACCCAGGTGTGTCAATCCTCAAAAACCACCCTTCACTGACCCTGAGAATCAGGTCATTGTTGAAGCTTTTATGCAGCATGGTTCCTTCCTGTTTGACAGGCGACATGGACATATGTTAGGTAGAATGCAGATTTGGCAGCAGATTATCACAGACATTAATGCAGTGGGTGGCCACAGCAGGACATATCACCACTGACATGATCAATTCTAAACAGAGGAGAGCAGATGCAGTGGGCCGTGATCAGATGGGTACCGCGGGGGGCCTGTTACAGAGCCACCACTAACAGCAAATGAAGTGTCCCTGCCCACTGTCAGGGATCCAGACAGCTCCAAGGAAAGTGCAGAACAGCATATCCTTGACATTGGTGCTACTGTTTCAGGCACAAGCATGTCTTAGGAGAGGCTTCCAGGTAGGCTTTTGTATCACAATTGTTAAATAATGTTGTACAGTAAAACAATTTAAATCAATATGTTAGTTCTGTTTCACAAGAATTTTTTTTTGGGGGGGGGGGTTGAAGATTGCTACAGTTAACAAGACATTCTGATTGATTACAAATGAGCTTGTTGAAAGTATAGTTAATGGACATATAAAGGGGGAAAAGTATTATCCTATTTGTTACTGTTAATTGTGATGATGTTGTCCTTACCTTTTGCTTACTTTCTTCCAGGACCATCTGGCATACAGAGGATACCGTAAACAAACTAATAAAACTGTAAACTGAACACAAGGCAAAGGTCTTCAGGCACGCTGGTCCAGCGTGCCTGAAGACCTTTGCCTTGTACACAGAGGATACCATCATCTTCACATGGTAAACCAAACATTTTTACGTCAGTACTGATGAGCAATTCAAAGAAATATTTTAGTATGTGATACTGATGTCAGGACTGTTGTGTGCATTGCTGTACTGTCTAACAGTGGCAGCATTATTATTTTGTTAGCGCATATATTGGACTATAGTAGTATAGGCATTTAATTGTTCCTGTGTTTGTTGCTTATTATCACAAGTGATCCTGACAGTGGAAGTGTGAGACTTCTACCACCTGATGTCAGAGTATCAGCACACTCTGATGATGATGATGGCCAAATACAGGCACAGTCGGGGGATGCAGAGATTGAACACAGCGACCCCTAAAATTCCATCACACAGCCAGTAGGCTTACACCTACCCATTCCAGTGAGCCGACAGATACTGGACAGGTGGAGGGCAAGACAATCAATCAGGGAAGTGTGGTTACTCTGGCTTCAGTGCCTGTTGACTCTGTCCATAGCCAAAGTGTGGGCAAGGTGCCCTGCAGGAAGGTTATTAGGGGTGCTTGGAGGAGGCCTGCTGTCCATCCTCCACCTGATCCATGCATCTTTTCCCATGCCACTCAACATATTTTTAGGGCTGTCATGGAGGCACAGGCACATTCCCATAGGTGCTCCAGAGAAATACTTAGGGTTGTAGATGTGGCACAGGCTTACACATGTGAATGCCTCCACCATGCTGCTAGTTCAATGGATTAGATGAATGGCACATTTGAACGAGCAGTGTCTGTGATGGAACATCTGCTGGGAGGTGGATGGCTTCCTTGTGGGGGTAGATCAGCCACATCATCTGCTGTTAGCCAAGGTGGCCATGCCCTATCCTGGTCCCATAGCGGCAGTGCTTCCACTGCTCCATTAGTGGGTGAGCTGTCCACACCCAGACATTGCAAGTCATGGGGTCATGATCCTGAGTGTATTCATGATGGGAGCTCATCCAGCGGACATCAGTCATGTTCAGGTAGCAGCAGTATATCTGACCATGGGCGTGGAAATGCCAGTACAACTCCTGGCAGAGCCAGTTCTCATGGTCGGGGATGACAACGATGAACTGTCACCTCTACCATGCATAGCTCACACCTGATAGACATACCAAGATGTAGAACTTGGCGGGAGCTTAGCTGTGTTCATGCAGACACTCACACACCAATTTAACCTGGTTCGGCCGTGCAGCTTAAAACTCATTTTGTCTCACTGGCCATTTGTTGCTTTATGCAAATGTCTGCCTGCTCCTCTTTCTTATTCACACACACTCACCACCTTTTGTGTCAGCCTAGGCTTCCTGCCCTCCCCAACACCCTGTGCAAGTGATGATAACTGTGCCATATACCTGTTTTGTATCTTTTGGATTCAGGGATACATAAGCTTTTTGTCTGATCCTCAGGGTGCATAGCTGACTTAGTCCTTAGTAAATCTGCATTCGTGATGTTAAACTGGTAATTGTACCTTTAACTTGGTCTTAGAAAGTTAGACAGTTGATAGCATCAACATTTTCCAACTTTATTGTGAATGGTCTTGTGAGGGTTGTGAAGTCTGAAACAGCAATGTGTAACGTTACTTTCTAACTTCCCTCTTTAATGATTTTCCAGTACAAACGTATGGTGCTAAACTGAGGTCATGCAGTGAACACCACTACTTTTGAGACATATGATTGTGTGAATCTTTAATACCTGAGGCCTACTACTTAATAATGGACACATATAAGTAAAATAAGTCTCTGCTATCCCTTGTTAAGGTTATTTCTGCACAAATCTCTCACCATTTACTTGCTTACACTACCAAGTAACAAAATGTAAGGATATGCCAGTCATTCATATTATTACACAATACACACCAGGTTCAACTCTTACCTTGTAAATCCAACAGTTGCAACAGTTTTAGTTCAGGGTTAACTCTGTCTGATGCAACCAGTATAGAGACAATACATGGGGAGGTAAAGGTTGTAAGAGTTGCCTAGCATCAATGTTACTACATGTATGTGTGTAGGAGGAAGGTTTTAGGCCCTTAGGTGGTTTGTGCATGTGCTATGCATTGTCTCTTAGCCAACATGAGGGCATATTGAGCATGCCCACATCTGACTACACCCACAGTAGCTGCTGCTTCCCCCTCTGACTCCTTACCTGCATGTGGCTGCATTGACCTTGCCATTGGTGGTGGGATGTGTGCTTCTTCCCCTTGTTGATCCTGCTGAAGTTGTTTTTTTCAGGATGATGTTGTGTAGCATGGTACATACTGTGAATATTTTAGTACATGCCTATGGATTGTACTGCAGGGCTCCCCAGATGTATCTAGGAACCTGAACTGTGACTTCAGCAGCACAAACACACATTCTGCGATATTTCTGGTTTGAAAGTGTGCCTCATTATGGCATTCTTCAGCAGATGTGTGTGCATTTCTGATGGGTGTCATCAGCCATGGTTCCAGTGCATAACCTGCATCCTCCATTAAATTACCCAGTGCGATACCCCCCCTATTCAACATCTGATACACTTGAGAGGTGTGCCAGCTAGGTGAGTCATGGTAACTGCCAGGGTTACCAGCACACACATTCAAGATGATTCCCTTGGCATTACACACAACTTGGCAGTTAATAGAGTGAAAGCCTTTTCTATTAATGTAGAGCCTTCCCTGTTTCTTGGGTGGTGCCTTAATTTCTACATGTGTGCAATCTATGGCACCCAGTACTTCAGGGTAGTGTGCTGCTGGGTAGAACTCCTGTATATTTCTGGCCCTATCCTCAGAAGTATGGGGAAAATATACATGGTCACTAGCATGTTGGAGCATAGATTCAAGAAATGATGGAGGATCCTGGATGGTGATGCCCGTGACACCCCCAGCATGCCCTCTGTTCATCTCTGAAAGGTACCTGTAGCTAAGATTCTATGTGCTACACATACCTTTGTCTCTACTGTGATGGGTTCTCTCAGTTTGCCCTGTCTCTGAGTTGAGGATGACAGAGGTTGCAGAATCCCTGTAATGTGTCTCTATCCATTCTGTAGTGCTCTACAATTTCCACATCATATGGGTTGTGATAACTTACCCGAGGGTCTGATAACTCTTCTCCTTCTTGGCCTTGGTCTATTAGCTGCAGCAGCAGCATAGACTTCAGCCTGTTGGACATACATATGAATTATAACAACATTAGTCCCTAACATTGTTTTTCTGTAGACTCCTTTCCATGGCTGTATTCCTACAGGTTTTGGAATTCACAGGAAAAAACAGCACTGAGTCTACATGTTTGCTTTATTGCTTGTTAAATAGCTCTTCCATCTTGTATTGGTTGATTAGTATACAATTCAACTGCTTATGCTGTAATTTGTATGCCATGGTGTTTACTTTGTTTGTGCAGCTGTGTGTGGCTCTACACCCTGTATACAGCCACTTACTGAATCCAAAACGGTGCACTACCATGTGTGCATCATGGTGTGACACGCACATGTTGTAAATGGACTGTGTAGGCTTTACTGAATCTGGCCAATGGTCATTTACTACACTGTAGCACAAGCCTGATGAGGTTTTGTGCCACATTGTTGTTTTGCTGTGCAATTGTCAAACATGCATATTTACTAGAAACAAAAATGTATATTAAAATAAATTAAAACATTAAAATCTTTAATACTACCACAGGAGTTACACAAGGGTGTCCTTTGTCAGCTACATTATTTGTGTTAGCAGTTGTTATATTTATTATTTCACTCTTTCAAGCCTATAGTGCCTTTTTGTATGCTTATAGTTAACACCCACTTTTGGATCTGGCGTCTTTAACTAACTACTTACCAGTCAATGCTAGGCTAGCAAAACAAAAAAGTAACTGAAACCATGAGCAGGGATAAAAAGTAGTTAATTCAAAAAATTCAAAGTGTACAACTTACTTGAAGAGTTGCTTTTTTAAAAGTAATAGTTGGTTACTCCAAGAGTTTAAAATCCATAATGTAGTTAGAAGTGCTTATTCCACAAGTTTAAGATCCACAGCGTACTTAAAAAGTTGCTGCTTGTTCCACACGTTTAAAATCCACAATGTACTTAAAAAGTTGCAAGTGCAGAAGACACTTTCAGCCAAATATGCTTCATCAGGCAAAGAAAATGAGCAACACATTATGCTTAGCTTATATAGTTATGGTATAGTCACATGATCTAGTCACATGTTAAAATTGCAGTCACATGATAAGATAAAAATAAGTAAAATACACGTAAAATTGTATGTGTAAAAATGCAAGTGACAATAACAGTAAGAAATGTAACATATAGGGTACAGACAAATACAAAAAGTTCAGTGTATTTGAGTATGTAAGTACTTCAAATAAGGCTTAATAGTAACCATGTCATTCAAGCCAGGGGGTTATATGTGCATTAAATCTAATAATCCATTGCAATTCTATCCTCTCTGTGTGTAATTTTATGTCACCCCCTCTAAGCGGTGTATGAATAACTTGCAAAATATTAAATTTAAAAGTTTGAGTTAGATCTGTATTAAGAATATGTTTGTATAAGGCATTTATTTGAACACTCCTCCTGCTGTCTGATGTGTTGACCTATTCTCTCTTAATTTTCTATTTGTCATGCCTATGTAGTTATATAGTAAGAACTATGTAAACATTTTTACGGTGACAAGCACAGTAAATACTTTAACTTGACTGCATCAGAGATACAGGCAGTCAAGAATCTTACTACAAATTCAGATATAGACATAAAAACCAGCAGACAAAGGTGGGGACACTGTGATTATGAACTTTCACTACTATAACAATCAAATGCTCTCTATGCTAGCCACCTTGGATTATGAGCAACTATACAAACTGGTGAATCAGATAATTAATCAGATTTCCTTAAGACTATAAAATATGCTCAAGGACAACCTCATTGGAGAAAAATTATACCAGTACTTTAGAACTGATGGTCCTGTTGTACCTGTAATATATGGCATACCTAAAGTCCATAGGTGCCTTGTATCTCCCCCACTTAGACCAGTAGTGTCAGCAACAGGATGTGTGACAGAGCCCTTATCGAGCTACCTTGATAACCAACTTAAGAAATATTTACATGTAACAGGTACCAGTATCAAGGACACAACTGATTTCATTTCTAATCTATCAGAATGGTAAATGTTACACCCAGCAAAAGACTGTTTTCTTGTTAAATTAGATGCAGACTCATTGTTTTTAGTTATTCCCAATGAGATAGGAATTTGATTTGTTAAACAACATTTACTTGAATTCTCTGATTATACACAGTATCACATTAATGTTATTTGTGAATTATTGGACATTATACTTACCAATAACATTTTTTATATCAAAAGAAGTTTTACAAACAGGCAAGATGTGTAGTGATGGGTACCCCAGTCGCCAACACCTATGCCAACATTGTAATGTACCAATAGGAGAAACAACATATAATCAGTGAAAATAATCCCTTTCTCACAAATGTGAAATTTTATAAAAGGATTGTGGATGACCTTTTCTTATTATGGTAAGGTACATTACAGAAGAATTCTGGAAATTTGAGTCATACATCTCTACAACCACTGACTTCTTAAAGTTTAAATGTGAAGTATCCTTTTGTACAATTAATTTCCTTGACATAACCCTAAACAAACTCCATACTGGTCAGATAGATACTACTAGGTACAGAAAACCACCCAGGAAAAATACATATCTACATAGAACCAGCTTACACCCATCACATATCTATGCAAACATTAAAAATCAACTTGTTAGGATAGCTAAATTAAATATAAATGATTCACTAATGGGACAGTAACTTGAAATGACTGCTTCAGAGTTCATACAGAGAGGTTATAGTCAACAACAAGTTAAGGCAATTAAACAAGACATTATAAACAAGAGATCCACAGAATACACACCTCTGCTAACCATCAACAGAGACGTACAATCATCCACCAGTCATAATCATATCAAACTAAGATACACTCTTACACATGATAGAAATACACCAGTCATAAAGAACACTATTAAAAAAATATTGGTCTATACTAACTGAGATACCTGAGCTAAGGAATATTCTATCAGATTCACCAAGTTTTAGTTATAGAAGAGTTAGTTACTTAAAGAACATTCTTTGTTATAAAGAGCAATCAAAAAATACATCTTACTTTTAAACAAATAAGCAAACAGATGTAATGACTGCACTTTTTTCAAGTACATTAATACTGACAAGCTTGTTCGACATCCAGTCAAAGATGCAGCTTTTGAACTAAGAACATTTGGTAATTGCAACACACAACACTTAATATACATAGCAAACTGCTCCAAGTGCGAAGCATACTATATAGGCAAGACAAATAGAAAATTAAAAGAGACAACAGGTCAACATGTCAGACATCAGGAGGAGTGTTCAAACAAATGCCTTACATTAACATATTCTTAATACAGATCTAACTCATACTTTTAAATTTGCTATTTTGAAAGCTATTCGTGCACCGCTTAGAGGAGGTGACATAAAATTACACACAGAGAGGATAGAACTGCAATGGATTTTTACATTTAAGGCACATAAACCCCCTGGCTTGAATGACATGTTTACTATTAAGCCTTATTTTAAATATTTACATACTCAAATACACTGAACTGTTTGCATTTGCATGTTCCCTATATGTTTTAAAAAGTTGAAAATCAAACATTTTACAAATACCTTCATTATTTATTATACTCCTTACTGTTATTGTCACTTGCATTTTTATACATACAATTTTAAGCTTATTTTACTTACTTTTATCTTGTCATGTGACTGCAATTATAACATGTGACTAGATCATGTGACTACTCCGTGATTATTTAAGCTAAGCAGAAAGGGTTGCTCAGTTTCTTTGCGTGCTGAAGCCTATTTGGGTGATAGTGCCTTCTGCACTTGCAACTTTTTAAGTATCTTGTGGATTTTAAACTTGTGAAATAAGCAGCAACTTTTTAAGTACGTTGTGGATTTTAAACTTTAGGGATAAGCACTTCTAACTACATTATGGATTTTAAAATCTTGGAATAAACAACTATTACTTTTAAAAAAGCAACTCTTCAAGTAAGTTGTGGACTTTAAATTTTTTGAATTAACTACTGTTTATCCCTGCTCCTGTTTCCAACTACTTTTTAGTTTTGCTAGTCTTTCCTTATTAGTAACGGACTTGTTACTGCACTAATGCTGTCATTTTACTTTTGCTACTTCTACTTGCCAGTTAATAGTAGGCAGTATTAGAAAGGGCAAGGAGTTATTAACAAAATGACACTAAGATTGTTAATTCAGGATGTCCTGCAGTTCATGGGATCACAGAATCATAGGAAGTTAATAGGCTATTCACTCTGAGGCCCTTACAAGCCTAGCCAAGAATTTAGCCCATGTTCTGATAAGTCAGCACCCAATGCCCCTGTCCAGCAGGGACACAGGTGGAATCCCAGGGGGGTATTTTCTATTCTCCGTCCAGTTATTCAGGTTGCGCTTAAAAAGGGATAATGAGGTACTCTGCTTGACATGGAGAGGGAGTCTATTCCACAGAAGGGGAAGTCTATGGGGCACAAATCTGTCCCACCAACAAATCCTATTGATATCACAGACCAGGTTGAGTATGTGCATGGGTTACTTGAGTAACGCTTGACTTACAGCTATGCAGCAGTCACCATCAAGACAGGTCTGAGATTGCTTTGTATGCCAGACAAAGGTCACCTCTGAGGAGTCTGTATGAGAGTAGAGGGACAAGACTTTTAGACTATCTGTGTAGGGTAGATATTGGAGTCCCTGGATTCTCCTGGTGAGGAACCTGCTGAAACAGGTGTTGTACTCAATAATGGGTCTTATAAGGGAAGAATACAGTGATGTTATGACCTCCCTGTCCCTGTATGAGATACCCTTCCTAATGAGTTGGGCCATGTAGAAAGCTTTTCATACAACAGAGGCACTATGGTGGTCAAACGTCAGGTTGCTATCAACCTGGGTGCCCGAGTCCCTCACAACTGATTGCGTGCTTACAACCTTGTTATCAATGTGATAATTTGTGGGGACATCACTCTCCCCAAAGGGGATGATGCATTTTTTGGCATTCAGTTTGAGGCCATGTTTCTGGCACTAGTCATTTGTTTGGGTGAGACCCTCTTGGAGGATGTCCGCATCACTATGAGAATTGATAACAACACCCAGCTTGCAGTCATCTGCAAACTTGGTCAGCCATAACCCACTGGTTTTGTCCTGCACCTCAGAAAAGTATATCCCAAACAACAGTGGCCCCAAGACCGATCCCTGGGGTACGCCACTTGTTACAGGTCTACTGCATGAGGTGGCTTCCCCTATTTTGACTAGCTGTGTTCTATCAGTGAGCCAGTTTTCTACCCATCTGGTAACACACGGAGTGATGCCTAGTTGAGAGAGTTTATCTATTATACCCGAGTGGGGAACAGTATCAAAGGCTTTGGCCAGGTCAAGGTAGGTGGTGTGCACCATCTTCCCCTCATCCATGGCTTTGGTGACTGTCTCAAAGAAGTCAACCAGGTTTAACAGATATGACCTCCCCTTGATGAAACCAAACTGTGTGGGATTGAGTGTTTGGAGGTTGCCAATGTCCCTATTAATTAGGTGCATGATAATCTGTTCCATGGCCTTGCAGATCAGGCTTGTTTGGCTGATGGGTCTATAATTTCCTGGATTGGTGGATGATCCATCTTTGTTCAAAGGGATGACAGTGGCTATCCTCCACTCGGCTGGGCCAGTATTCAGGCTATGGTTGAATAGGGTGCCTAATGGTGCTTCAAGTTCCTGCCTGAGTTCATGTAGAATGCAGCCTGGGATGTTATTGGGTTCCATGGAGGCTGTATTTTTTGCCTTTGAGAGGCCCGTAATGACTTGCTCCCTAGAGATAAGGGGAGAGGAGAAGGTGATGGGGATGTCCTGATTTACTGATGAAGGGGACAGAGGGGTGAAGTTTTCAGTGAGCCTGTCTGCCAGCAGCTTGGCTATATCTACAGCGTTTGTGTTTGTGGTGTCCTTGACCACCTATTCTGAACAGATTTGGGCACTTCCCTTGAGACTGCGAACATATGTGAAGAAAGCCATATGATTGTCTTTAGTAGATGTGGTCAATTTGGACTTGATGTTTGCTTTGTAGGATCTCACTAGTGCTCTTATTTGCTTGTTCAGGCTAAGAAGAGATTGCTTCCAGTTAGGCACCTGCTCCTTCTTGGTCCTGGACAGCAATTTTTTCCTTTTATTATAGAGTTTATTTATTGCAGATATCCACCTGACAGGTTTACTCTTCCGAGAGGAGGATGATTTTGTCCTGTCGGGTATTCCTGATTCCATGTAGCTATATAAATGCTTGTATAGTACTTTGGTGCAGGTTTGGACATTTGTGCCAGTTCTTATGGAGGGGGAAGGGGCTATGAAGCTATTTATACCGTCCCTCAAGAGGTTGTAATCAGCTTTGAAGACGTTTTTTTGTTTGACTCTAGTGGGGGGGGGGGTCAGGGGAGATGGTGACTTTGAAAGTGACCGCTTTGTGGTCAGATCTTACCAGGGAGAATGACACTGTAGGGATGCTGCAGTGGTTACACATGTTGGTTAATACCAAATCCAAGACATTATCACCTCTTGTGGGGGTGTCAACCAGCTGGTCCAGGGAATTTGCATTGACAAAATCAAGGAATCTCTGGGCATTTGTGTTTTGGCATGAGTAGTTCTTCCAGTCCATGGTTAGATAGTTAAAGTCACCCAGGATCAGGGTAAAGGTTTGAATCTTGATAGATCTGAAGAGGTCCAGATAGGTGGAGTGGGCATCTTGAGTCAAAGGTGGGGGCCGGTAGCTAGCTATGATTTGAATAGGGGTCTTGTCAAGGGTTAACTGCACCTGGAGTGTCTCCTGTGCATCATACTGTTTGACCAGCCTGGAGTTGTGTATTTCTTTAATATATATTGAAACTCCACCTCCTTTAGCTTTGCTGCCCACAGTTTGGGGTCTGAATGTATGATAGGATAAGTAGCCTGGTATGGCTGGGGTGCTCTCCACAGCTTTGAACCAGGTTTATGTAACTGCACAAATGTCAGCATCTTCCAGGGTTAAGAATGCTTGCAATGAGTGCAGTTTTATGTTTAAACTCCTAGCATTTAGCAGCATGACCTTTAATTTGCATTTTGATGAAATTTTAATGTTGGTAGTTTTGACCACATGGCATTGCCTAAAAGAGGCATTATGGGTGAGGCAAGAGCCTTTGCCAGAATCCTGAAGCCCAAGGGAGACAGATGCAGGCCATCTCTGGCAAAGCATTGTGGCCTGTTGATCAAGTCTTCTCAGACTGTCAGGTACTGTATCCCATTGGAATTACACTGGAAACTAAGCCAGTTGTTAAAGTCAATCATTTTCTGTTTGTATTGAGGCATCATTTTGGGTGACGGTAGAATGCTGCTTAAGGCTAGGGACATACCTACTTGGGACACATATTCAGCGAGCTTGTTCATGACTCTCTCTTCATATAGTCCAGGGAGGTATGTCTTAAGTCATTCACACCAACATGGACTATGACAGAGTGATAACAGTACCTGTTGTTGAGAGACTTGAGTGCATGTGTGATAAAGCAGATTCTGGCACCTGACAAACAACTAACCATGACTTTCTCCTTATCCAGCCTGGTGAGAGGCACATCTGTGTCTCTCACAATAGACTTTCTTATGACTAATATATTGGGTTTGTGGTTAGGCGTTAGTGGCTGTGAGACACTGGTGTGTGGACTATGTGTGGTGTGTGGTGTGGTGGGCTGTGGAGTTTGTGTGTGTTTTTGCATCGGAGGTCTGTTTTTTGGGTATGTTTTTGTTGAGGACGTCTGCATATGTAGGTGTGTATTGTGTAGATTTGAGTAGTGTCTGAAGTGTGGTGTTTGTGTTGACAACCTTCTCAGTGCCAGATATACTGGCTTGTGAGAGTGAGAGCATAGACTCCAGGTTCTTAATGTAATTGCATCTCTTACAAATTGTGTTCCTAGGTGGTAGTAGTAGAGGATTGTCCATGTACATGAGGCACTTGCTACACAGGATGCCCATATCAACCAGTCTGGCAGGAGAAACATTAGGAAACTGTCCATCCATATTTGTCAGAATCTGAAGGAGAGAGGCCAGAGAGAGCTATGGGGGTAAAGGGTGAAAGGTCTAAGATGAGTACTACTAGGTGATCACACAAGTGCTACTATGGGAAAATTTGTAGCTGGAATACCTAACAATGGGTTAAAAGCAGTGCAGCTACAATGCATGACGCACAAACAAGCCCAAACCAGCTCAATAGCTCATTGTGAATGGAGCCGCCTAAACTGAGCCAGAAGATATACCAAACCTCCTAGCTAAACAATTCAGTTCCAACTTTACCCATCACTCCCCCTCAACCTTCCCTCAGAAAATATCATCAAATAACTAGGGTCCTTAATACTCTCTCTAAGACCAAGAACACTGAATCAATGGGCCCAGACAATATCCCAGGATGCCTTCTAAACAGCATGAAACATGACCTATGACCTATCAGAGCCTATGGAATTACTATTTACAAACAGGCTTCCTGCTTCTTGAATGAAGAAAGGCAACAGTCATCCCTCTGCACAAAGGTGGGCCATCTACAGACCCTGGAAACTACAGATCCATAAGTTTCATTAGTCTTACATATAAAGCCACAGAAAGAATTATCATTGAGATGATCAACAGAAATAAAGTAAAGCCCCAGACACTGGATACAACCCAGTTTGGTTTCATCAAGGGCAAATTATGCCTACTCAACCTGGTTGACTTCTTTGAGAAGGTCACCAAAGCCATGGATGAGGGAAAAATCATTCACACTGCCTACCTTGACCTGGCCAAGCATTAGACACAATACCCCACTCGGGCATTATTGACAAACTCAAGAGGTTAGGTACAAACTTGTATGTACCCAGTGGATAGCCAACTGACTCACAGACAGGACCCAGGAAGTTAGAACTTGGAAGTCCACCTCTATAAAGAGGCCACTCACAAGTGAAGTCCTTCAGGATCGGTCCTTGGACTGCTCCTTTTTGGCATTTACTTCTCAGAAGTCAAGGCCAATGTCTGTGGTCTCTTGCTGACTAAATTTTCAGATGATTGCAAATTAGAAGCTGTCACTGAATCTCACACTGACACAAATGTTCTCCAGCAGGGACTGACATAGACAAACAACTGGTGTCAGAACCATGGACTAAAACTAAATGCCAAGAAATGCATAATAGTATCCTTTGGGAAGTCATCCATCCTTGTTCACTATCATATTGACAAGACACCCCTTAGAGTTGACCCAATAGTCAGGGACTTAGGGACACACAAAGATAGTAATCTAGCCTTTGACCATCACTTGTCTACAATGGTGAGGAAATCATTCTATGTTGTGTAACTTATAAACAAATGTATGGCATCTAAGTCCAATGAAGTCATTGTTCCACTGTATTTGGCATTCATCAGACCTATCATTAAGTACAATTCCCCCTTTGGTATGTCCCTAATCAGGAAAATCCAACAACTGAAACGTCCACAGAGGTTCCTCACTAAAAGAATACAGGGTGTAAGTAAAATGTCCTATGTAGACTGCCTCAAGGCCCTATCCCTGTATTCTGTCTCCTATAGGCTTTTGAGGGGAGATCTATGCCTGGCATACAGGGCATTGTCAAACTCCACTCTGATGGACCTCCTGAATATCCACAAAACAAACAGTACCAGAATTACCCATTCTAAAGACTTAAACCTTGCACGTGATATAAATAGGACCTACTGGAGAGATAGGTATGTATCCCAGATACTACCCCATCTATGGAACAGCTCCCTATCCATGTGAAGCAGAGTTCCTCCCTAACCCAATTCACATGCAACTTGGACAATTGGATGAGAAACCGGAAATTCATCCCTGGTTTGGCACCTGTGTCTCTAATGGATACAGGTAACCTGTAAATGGTTCCTCTCCCAGGCCCATGCTTACACTTGTCAAGGGTATCAGAATTTGTCAGAGATTTGAGATGCGTGGTTAGGCTTAAAAATGCCCTTGTGTTTGTTAGCCTAGTAAACACCTATAAACCTATGAACAAAAAATAGAAGATTCTAGTAACACAGAAATCTAGGCAACCCTGCTAGCCCCCGCTCTCTTTGCCAATCAGCTTGTGCCAGACAAGGTCCAGGCAGCCCTGCTACTCTCACTAACAGAGAAGATATGCCCTTACCAATACAAGATGGCTGCCAGAAACACAGAAGGCAAACACAAAATGGCTGCAGAACACACAGAAGGCAAAAACTAACAGCTCTGTATGCAGCAAACCTGTATCCAGACTATGGTACTCAATTTAAGGATTAAGAACACAGTAAAACTCACAGAAAAGCACAGCTTTAACCACTTACTGGCAAAACAGAACTCACAGTATGATAAAATACAGTTAAACAGTAATGGAATGCAGTAAAATGCAGTTAAACAGTAATGCATTGCAGTAAATAGCAATGAAATACAGTTAAACAGTAATGAAATACAGTTAATCAGTAAATGTCTTTAAAACAGTGCAAATATGATAAATTAGCTATAAGGCACAGATAAAAATGATAGGCAAGTGCACATGCAATAAAATAAGTGAAAATAAAAGAAAAAACACTTAGATTGGTCTTGGAGCTGCAGGAATTTTGTAAAATGTCCCAGAGATGATGTACCTCAGCAGAGCCTGGTTCAAACAAGCCCAAACCAGCTCAAACACTGGATTTAAATACCACAAAAAATAGAAGATTCTAGTAACACATAAATCTAGCCAATCCTGCTAGCCCCTGCTTTCTTTCCCAATCAGCTTGTGCCAGACAAGGTCCAGGTGGATTTTACTAATGAGGGTCCTACACTTATGGTAGTGCAACAGTCTCTCATGTTGTTGAGAACCAGGTCAAGTGTATTTCAGCCCCTTGTAGGATTTTGTACAATTTGTTCCAGGGCATTTGAGTTAACAAAGTCAAATAACTTTTGTGCAAGTAAGTTGAGGCTCATATAGGTTTCCCATTTGATGGTAGGATCGTTAAAATCCCCTATGACAAGAGTGTTGGGTTGTATTTTGATTGACTCATGTAAAGCCAAATAAGCCACATGAGCATCTTGGTTCATGGAGGAGGACCTGTAACTAGCAATGACTTGAAGAGGGGTCTTACCCATGGTAATCTGAACTTAGAGTAGCTCCATAGAGTTATCCTGTCTAACCAGTCTGGAGGAGTATGTATCTTTAATGCAGATAGATACTCCACCTTCTTTGGTTCTCACACTTTCATTTTGCAGTCTGAAGGTGTGGAAGGCATTGTAGCCTTGCAAGACCAGGGTACTCTCTGTGGCCTTGAACTAGGTTTTTGTGACTGCACAAATGTCTACATCATCCAAGGAAAGGAATCCTTCCAGAGAGTGCAGCTTTTGATTTAAACTCAGAGTTCAGCAACATACCCCTTATTTTGTTTGTACTGGATATTTTCACATTAGAAGTTTTGTTTTTGAGACCTTGCCTAAAAAAGACACTGTGGGGGAGGCAAGAGCCTTAGCCAGGATCTGAAAGCCCAGAGGTGCCAGGTGCAGAACATCTCTGGCAAAACAGTGAGGTCTATCAGCCATGTCATCCCAAGCTAAAATCAACTGTATCCCCCTTGAATGATACCAGAAACTAAGCCCATTATTAAAGTCAATCATTTTTTGTTTATATTGTGGCATCATTCTAGGTGAGGGTAAAATGCTGCTCAAGGCTATGGACATGCCTACCTGGGACACATATTCAGAGAGCTCAAGCATATCTCTCTTCATATAGTCCAGTGAGGTACATCTCAAGTCATTCACACCAGCACAAACTATATCTGAGTCATAACAGTACTTGTTGTTGAGTGACTTGTGAGTGCATGTGTGATCTGACAAATCCCGGCACCAGACAGACAGCTGACCACGACTTTCTCCTTATCTAACCTGGTGAGCGGTATGTCAGTGAGTCTCACCATAGAATCTCCAATAACAAGAAAATTAGGTTTGGGTGTGTTGCGCCTTAAGGGCCTAGTTGGTGAGATACTGGTGTTGTTATGTGCCTTGAGTGCTGTGGGTGCTGTGCCATGTGTAGCAACCTTGTGCTTAGGATGTCTCTGGTGTTTAGGTAAATTTTTAGAGAGCACCTCCATGTATGATGGTCTATGTGTTAAGGTCAAGCTTTGTGTATGAGTTGTAGTATGCGTGCTTTGTGTAAGAGTTGTGGTGAGTGAGGTGACAATGTCTTTGGTGTGCAAGAGAGTAGGGATTCCAGCTTCTTGGTGTAGACCGACATGCTGTTAAGAAGTATAGGTTCATAGATTAGTACTAGGCTAACTGCCCTTGGGAGCCATTTTAAGCCTAACCAATTTATCCCTTGTGAGACTCAAACCCTGCACCTTGTGTTTGTAAGGCAAGCACCTTAACCATTAGGCCACCTCCAAACCCTATTTTTGGTGAAAAATACCATGGTGAGAAACAGGAACATTTGTCAGTATCTATATATGTGGCACAATACTGGAGATACTGCTAGTTGTTTATTAGCAATTATGAAAATAAGCAATTTTTCCACATGTGCTTAATTCAAAAAGCTAGTAACTTGCAATCTATTGCATAGCATTAGGTGAAATCTTAGATGTTGTTGAATGAAACTGGGACTGATATTTGCACTATAAGTTGCACATCTTGAGAGATCTTTTGTATTGCTAATTATACAATTAGGCATATGTTTTCATATTTTTGTAAATATCTCTATAAGCATGCTCTGAGAGAGAAATTTTTGCTATCATGTTAAAACATGCCTGGTTGACAGAAGTATTCGAAGAATATATGTTTAGGTTGTATGGTTTCCAAAATATGACAATTTGTTTGCAAATGTTTAGCAAAAAATATAATTCTGGGTCTCTGTGCATTATAATATATTATAGCATTTAAGGAAATACTATGAATGTACTGGAATATTATTACTATAAAGAATAGTTCTTACTGATAACATTGCTATTTGTACAGTTTTAATAGCTTTGATTGTTTTCAAAATTATTTACATTTGTTTATCTTATACTTTTTAGGCTGATTTTTCAGAAAATGCTCTGGAATGCATGGATGTGTGTATGTTACTAGAGGTGTGACATTCCGCACCACATAGGTGTTAATGAGTTAAATTACACTTACAGACAGAGCCATTAAAAGGTAAGATTTCTCCTACTACATTGATTGCTTATGCTGATGATTTGCTATTAATTTCTCACAGTTATGTTCCAGACATTAAAAGGATAAACCAAGTATTTTCTTGAGCTTATAGAATAATAGGCTATGTTATTAACTACAATAAAATAAAATTCCATATAAATTGGGAAAACAATGAATAGTTCTCAAGATTGCATAACACCCATTGTTGATCAGTGCAGTTTTCTGGAAGTATCATATTCAAAAATAGTAACTATAAAATGTGAAGTATATCTAAAAAATATGTGATATTACACATAGGAGTCAAAATAAATGTTCTTCATTAATAGGAAGGCTATATATATATATATATATATATATATATATATATATATATATATATATATATATATATATATATATGTATGTATGTATTGTAAAAATATTGTAAAAAATGCTTTTTTACCTTTGATTTTGTTTCCATTGCAAATTTTTTACCCCCCCAAAAAAAGCAAGTGGATATCACAGATTAAAAGAACAGTAAATATATTTCTATGGAAGGGTAGTTCAGCACATTTACTATGGCAAGTTGTTATCTTACCCACATCACAAGGGGGTGTTGGACTACTGGATATACATAAATATGTAATTTCTACTCTCATTTTTTCAAATATAATTAATTTACAATATGAGAAAAAAAATATGTACAAATGAGAGAAATGTTGATTCCAAGCCTCTGTCCATTTCCTAGGTTACTGAGCATAGAATCAGAAGAGATGAACATTATTGAAGACTGCTTTAAATATTTATTTATTTATTTATTTATTTTATTTTATTTTACATTTGTTGACCGGGCTAGTCTAACTGGATATATGTCCATTTTCAGTAGAGGCCCGGGGAGATAAGCTCTGAGGAAGCAAAATAGAATCACATTATACAAAAGATTAATTTGTATGTTGAACATTGCAGGTAAAGAACAAGGAATAATCACAGAGGTCGTTTGTTCATAGCATAGTGCTAAATATACAGATACAATTAGTACAATACAAATGTAGTTGCAATACAACATGTAAAAATATAGCAGCTGAGTTAGACAATATATTACTAAACAAGTTGACGTAAAGGAGGAAAACAAAAAGTAGGAGCCTGTATTACAGTATAAGAGTAAAAACTAGTCTCCTTAAAGAAATTATGAGGATGTAAGTAAAAATATCTAGAAAGGTCTAGGTCAGTTGTTACTAAGAAAAGGAACAAGAATACTGAGAAGAGGAGGGTAGGTAGATCCAAGTAAGAGAGGTAGTAGATCAGTCAGGTTTAGTACAGGAGCACAACCAGTGTGTTCTGAGGAAAAGTTACAGTTTGGTTTTAAAGAGTGATATGGAGAGAAAAATATACAGATGAATTTAGTGACTTTTTCAAAAAGTGATTGCTCCCTGGAAAAAGCATACCATGTGTAGCTGTTGGCATATGTTGAAATCTGTTTCTCAATAAAAGTAATGTTACTTGGTTAGAATAAAAATTGGCAAAGGAGAAGTACAACTTAATAAAATATATGAAAAATATAACTCTGTTTGAATATTAAATTCATTTAGATGGAAAATAAAGCTATTGTGAATGAAATAAATTTCCACTTTATAAAATTCACTGTGAAAGTACAAAAGAAGTTATAATTCCAGGCAAACATATATGGGCAAATTAATTAAAAATTCAAATTTGTAAACAAGATTGGATAAAATCATTACAAAGGATTAAGAGTAATCATGAATCAATAAGAAATAGACCTATACAATATAAGATAATGCATGGAATTCATTTCACTCCCAGAAGATTATTTTTAATGCACTTAAAGGATAATGTGAAGTGCTGGCACTGCAATTACGTAACAGCTAACTTATAGCACTGCTAGTGGACTTGTCCACAAGTGCATGAGTATTACAATAAAACAAATTATATTATAAAGTAGGTAATATCTGCTAAAGATGGGTTTTTTTCGCTACGCAGTTTTTTAATTGATATGAACTTTAAGGTTTCTATAGACAGTAGAATTATGAGAAACCTTGCTTTTATAATAATGAAAAAAAATGATTCTCCAAAATTAGAAAGCTAATCCAGTGCCAAAGCTTTCCTTTCAAGAATGGTAGAGTTCATATGTGAAGTACAAAAGGAAGTTTCATTGCTCACCAGTGGGAGTGGGGAGCCTTGAGCAGCCTATCTGCCCTTGAAGGAGTGACCTCAGCACAAGAATCTGTAGTAATTGGCCGTTTTGGGCCATTTCTAGCTCTTTGAAGTTCCCTGCATAAAAAACCTGCCTAGGCGAGTTTTTTTTCGCTTATACTACTCAGCTACAGCTCTTCGTGGTCCTACAGAGTGGTGGTAGCAGCGGAGAAACGAAAAAAAAAAATTTAAGCTTGTTTCCTGCCTTTCCTGTTAAGTGGTATAGACTATTTGTAGGCTTCTGAGCCCCCAAGCCCTTCTGTGTTGGAGGGAAGCCTTCTAGCTTAGTTTTTTTTCTTACAACTAGCCAGTTTTCTAGTTTCAGCACTCAAATCTGTTTCTTTGATCTCAGCACTTGTTCAGAAAAAAAAAAAAAATGTCATCTGCTTTTACTGTACTTGTGTTTCTACCTACTTTTTTACTTTTGCATCATCTTAAAAGTACTCAATTGTATTTATTACTGCTTGGTGTAACTCATTCTAAGCCTTTTGGTTTAAACACTTTGGCTTCGGACCAGTTGTTTTGCACTGAGAGGGTTTGTGGTCTGCACTGTAGTGGCAGAACAGGTAGCTTACATCCTTCTAGGTTGGGAACTGCTGATTGAGGGCTCAGTGTCTGTTATTCTAAAAGTGTATTAATTCTGGTTTAAGCACTTGGGCTTTCAGGCCAGTTATTTTACATTAAGAGGGTTCGTGGTCTACACTCTTGTGGGAGGAGAGGCTGGACTCTGCCCTTCTGAGCTGGGAATTTCTGGTTGAAGGCTTATAGAGCATGCATATCTGAACTGCTTCTTACTGAAGTTGGTGCGCCTTGTTTGCTGTGGCATAGACTGGATTCGGGCCTGCTGGATCTAGCTTTGTTTGTGTAACTTGAGCACTAATCCAGGCATTCTCTAAAGTATTCAATTGTATTTATTACTGCTTGGTAGTAACTTGATTAAAGTGTAGCTATCATTCTAAGTCTTTTGAATTAAGCACTTGGGCTTCAGACCAGTTGTTTTACATTAGGAAGGTTTGTGGCATGCACTGTGGTGGCAGGACAGGTAGCTTTCATCCTTCTAAGTTGGGAACTGCTGATTGAGAGCCCAATGTCTGTTATTCTTAAAGTGTATTAGTTCTGGTTTAAGCACTTGGGCTTCAGGCCAGTTATTTTACATTAAGAAGGTTTGTGGTCTGCACTCTTGTGGGAGAAGAGGCTGGACTCTGCCCTTCTGAGCTGGGAATTTCTGGTTAAAGGTTTATAGTGCCTGAATATTTGAACTGTATCTTACTAAAATTGGTACACCTTGTTTGCTGTAGCATAGACTAGATCCAGGCCTGCTGAATCTAGCTTTGTTTATATGCTTGTTGTTTGTTTGCTTGTTATTTCCCTGGAACGCTAATTCCACCTAATATGCGGCTTCTCAGTGCTTCTGTGGATCACTAGTGATATCTGCATTGCTTACTGTACTTATTTCCTTGTTTCACTTGAAAGAAAGTTACTGTTTGTCATTTTGCATTTAAGTTACCTGTAACACATTGCACTTAAGTTACCTGGCACTTGCTCACTAAAGCAATTATATAAGTCAGCACTAAAAATTAAAAGCACTACACCCTCACTCCCCACTGGCCCTGGTTTTCAATTATTAAGGAATTCCCAATATTATTCTAGCATGTCCAAAGGTCAGTTGTCAATCTCCTCTACGGTCCAGCTGGTGAATCTAGGAATCTTGAGGCAATGTTACAACTGCCTCATGTACACAGACAACCCTCTCCTCCTCCCAACAAATGCCAACACATGTGAGAGATGCAACCATATAGCCAAACTGGAGGCTAAGCTCTCTCAACTCAGTACTGGCATAACCAGTCAGGAGGAGAAGGAAACCACACTCACTACAATTCCAGTCTCACATAGACCTACCACGACAGCAAACCAAACACATAATCACACAAAAACATACTCGGAGGCTCTAAATAAAGATCTGCCGAAGCAGCAGAGACATCCAAAGCAGACACCCAAGCAGCCGCTACCCCAAAACAAAACACGTGCAATACATATCTCACAAAGCCAGTGTGCCAAACAGTCACAGCCCTTAAGACTAAACAACACACCTGATACACTTGTAATAGGTGACTCTATCGTCAGGCACACTGACGTCCCGCTCACCAGGCTGAACAAGGAGAGGGTCACGGTGAGCAGCCTGTCGGGCGCTAGGATCCGCCACATAACACAAGCACTCAGGTCACTCAAAGGCAAGTACAAATATGACTCAGTCATTGTCCATGCTGGTGTGAATGACCTGAGATGTACCTCCCTGGACTACATGAAAAGAGACATAAAGGAGCTCTCTGAGCATGTAGCCCAGGCCGGTATGACCCTGACCTTGAGTAGCATCTTAACCTCACCAAGAATGATGCCACAATATGAAGACAAGATGATCAATTTCAACAATTGGCTTAAGTACTGGTGTCATTCAAAGGGGATCCAATGCCTGTCAGATTGGGATGATATGCTCGACAAGCCACGATGCTTCGCTAGGGACGGCTTGCACCTGTCACCCGTGGGCTTTCGGATATTGGCAAAGGCTCTTGCTACCCCCATAGTGCCTTTTTTAGGCAAGGCTCAAAAGACAAACCCACCTCCATAGGTATCACAAGGGATAAGAAACTAAGAGTAATGCTACTCAATGCCAGAAGTCTAAACCTCAAGATGCATGCACTCGAAACTCTCCTTAGCATGGAGAACATCGATATCTGTGCAGTAACAAAAACCTGGTTCAGGGCTCCCGAGAGCACCCCAGCACTACCAGGTTATACCTCATACCATGCTTTTCTGCCCCAAAACTTGGACCGAACCACAAAAGGAGGGGGGGGTATCGATATTCATCAAAGATACCCACACCTCCAGGTTGGTGGCAAAGCACGAAGCATCAGAGACTATCCATGTGAAACTAACAGTGGGCAAAACTGCCTTCCAGTTTATAGCCTGCTACAGACCACCCTCCCAAACCCAGGAACCCCACTCGGCCTTCCTGAGAACACTGGAAAATATGAAGGTCTCTCCAAACACCATTATATTGGGTGACTTCAACTACCCAAACATAGACTGGGAGCATTACTCTAGCTCCAACACCCTAGCCCAAAGGTTCCTAGAATTTATAAACTCAAATGCTATGGAACAACTTGTTACCACTCCCACAAGAGGGAAAACATACTGGACCTGATCATCACCAACATGGGGACTCTATGCTCCAGACCAGAAGTGTATCCCTCACTGGTAAGATCAGACCATAAACTAATCTCACTGGATATTCACATCCCGACCCCACCCCCTGCCCAGAAAACCACAGTGAAAAACTTCTCTAAAGCAAATTTCACACTCCTCAAAACTGAGGTGAATCCTTCAAAGCCCCGGCCTGTGGAAAATACGCCCAGACCGCAGAACCCTTTATAAACGCATTCTATGAACACATTCAGGAATGCATGGATCATGCGATCCCAAATAAAACCAAGACCCAATCCTCCAAAGGCAGTCGTCCTGTCTGGTGGACCCCAGCCATAAACAAACTATACAATAGAAGGAGGAAGCTACTAAATGATAGAGCAAAATCCCCAAAAGGGAAGGCATCACTGATCAGTATTAGCAAAAAACTACGGGCACACATAAAATTGTCTAAGGCCAGCTTCGAGAGAAAAATTGCACAGGACACTAAGGATGATCACAAGGCTTTCTTTAGTTATGTTAGGAACCTGGGTGGTAATTCCCAGATATGCTCAGAATTAGTCCAAAATGACAAAAAATACACCGAACCCACAGACATTGCCAACATCCTAGCTGACAGGTTCAGTGCAAACTTCTCCCCCAGTTGCCCACCAAAAGGGCAAATATCTATCCCAGCAGAGTGCTGCCCCCCTGACATCTCAGATGCTCAGGTAAGAGCCACCCTCTCCAAAGCAAAAAACACAGCATCAATGGGAACAGATGGTGTCCCGGGCTGCGTCCTACATGAAATCCAAGAAAAGCTAAACCCAAACATAAAACTACTGTTCAATCTCAGCCTTACTACAGGATATGTGCCCAAAGAGTGGCGTACAGCAACAGTGGTCCCTCTCCATAAAGGTGGTGCCTCAACGGATCCTGGAAACTATCGCCCCATAAGCCTGACTAGCTTGGTCTGCAAAGCTATGGAAAGGATCATCATGGACCTCATAAATAAAGATATTGGGGACCTACAAACACTGGATCCTACCCAGTTCGGCTTTGTTAAGGGCAGATCCTGCCTCTTAAACCTGGTTGATTTCTTTGAAACAGTCACCAAGGCCATTGACGAGGGGAAGGTGGTCCACACAGCCAACCTGGACCTCGCAAAAGCCTTCGATACAATACCCCACTCGGGCATTATAGATAAACTCACCAGCTTAAATATAAACCCCTATGTCACTAGATGGATTGCAAACTGGCTCAAGGACAGAACCCACATGGTTAGAATTGCTGGAGCCATGTCAGACTCCAAACCAGTTACAAGTGGTGTCCCACAAGGCCCAGTCCTGTGACCTCTCTTGTTCGGTATATATTTCTCGGAGGGACAGGCCAACACGGAAGGACTGTGGCTGACCAAGTTCGCAGATGACTGCAAACTGGGCGCCATAATCGACTCTCCAGTCGACACAAGCATCCTCCAAAAGGGCCTCATAGAAACAGACAACTGGTGCCAGAGCCATGGCCTCAAGCTAAATGCCAAAAAGTGTATAGTCATCCCCTTTGGCAAAAACAAAGTGCCCACAAATTACCACATAGGTGGTAATCCATTAAGTACAGAAGAAGTAATTAGGGACCTGGGGACCCAAGTTGATAGCAATCTCTCATTTGACAACCACGTGGCCAAAGTGGTTAGAAAAACATTTTATACAGTCCACCTAATCATGAAGGGATTCACATCTAGATCAGGGGACGTCATCGTGCCTCTTTACTCATCCCTCATCAGGCCCATAATTGAGTACAATGCCCTTTTGGGATGTACCTTACCAGACACCTGCAGCAACTGGAAAGACCCCAAAAGTACCTCACCAAGAGGATCAAAGGGCTCAAACAGATGCCATATGCTGCCCGGTTAAAGAAACTCCAGCTCTACTCAGTGGCATACCGCCTGTTCAGAGGCGATCTGTGCCTGATGTATAAAGCCATGTCCAACCCGGAATTAATGGATATGCTGCACCTCAGAAAATCCAAATCCCATCGAGCTACGCGCTCAAGAGACTTGAACCTCAACACTGAAATAAATAGGACATGCTGGAGGGACAGATTCATAACCCAGAGGCTCCCTTCACTCTGGAATAAAATCCCAGTCCAGGTTAGGCAGAGTCCCTCATTGACTCTCTTCAAGAGGAATCTTGATGAGTGGATGGGAGATTGTAGGTTTACCCCGGGTATCACTTCTGTGTCACTGTTAGACAGAGGCACAGTATACTAACCTCGAAAAAGGGCATAGCAAAATAAATTTAAAATGGGTGGCGAAAGCCAAACACATTCTGGCTAGGCTTATAAATGCCCTAGGGCAGATAGCCTAGTATGAACCTATGAACCTATGAACCTATGAACCTAAGAGTGACTGCTATCCAGATTTAAGTATTTTTTTCTCTCTATACCTGTGCGACTGCCTGTTCTTGCTGAAAAGTGAGCTACACTGCTGTTTTAACTGTTTCTAAGCTTGTTTTTGTGTCCTCATTACCTGCACTTGTTAAATAAGTTTGTTTGTTGTATTTTTAACTGTCGAGGCTGCCCACTCAAGTGCGCTAGCCTGTGCATAGAGTTTACTGTGATTTACCTGCTGTTTACCTGAAAAAAAAATATATATCCTTGTTTTCTCGCCTTTCCTAGACTAGAATATTCCCCCATACAGGCTTTGCTGTATTCTGGACTCTTGGATAGTTTCTGTGTTGCCCATTACCTTACTTGGACAAAAGGAAGTTTCATTGCTCACCAGTGGGAGTGGGGAGCCTTGAGCAGCCTATCTGCCCTTGAAGGAGTGACCTCAGCACAAGAATCTGTAGTAATTGGCCGTTTTGGGCCATTTCTAGCTCTTTGAAGTTCCCTGCATAAAAAACCCGCTTTAGCGCGGCTTTGCGTGATTGTGCACGTAGCGCACCATCGGGCAGCGGCGGTTAATTGAGTTTAAACTATTCCCGGCTCCACAAAGTCTGCTCTTCACTTTTTCCCTTAGAACTGCTCTATTCTCTCAAATAAAACACCCTATACTCAATCTAAGGCCTAGCACTTGCACAAAAAAGCAATTTTACAATTTAGCACTAATAAATTAAAAGCACTACATCCTCATACACTTTTTACGGTCACCTCGTCCCCCATCGTACCCGTCTAATTCAGTGATAAGAGTTTCCCTATATTACTCTAGTATGTCCAAAGGTCAGTCAATGGTTTCCTCTCTAGTCCAGCTGGTGAATCTGGGAATCTTGAGGCAATGTTACAACTGCCTCATGTACACGGACAACCCTCTCCTCCTTCAAACAGGTTCAAATATATGTGAGAGATGCAACTATATAGCCAAACTGGAGGATGAACTCTCTCAACTCAGAACTGGTGTAACCAGTCAAAAGGAGAAGGTAAACTCACACAACACAAATCCAGTCTCACATAGTCCTAAAACATCAGCAAACCAAACACATAAACACAAAAACATACTCGGAGGCTCTAAATAAAAATCTGCCTAAGCAGCAGAGACCTCCAAAGCAGACATCCAAGCAAACGCTACCACAAAACAAATCACGTGCAACACATAGTTCACAAAGTCAGTGTGCCAAGCAGTCTCAGCCCTTAAGGTTGAATAACACACCTAATACACTCGTAATAGGTGATTCTATAGTCAGACACACTGACGTCCCGCTCACCAGGCTGAACAAAGAGAAGGTCACAGTGAGCTGCCTGTCGGGCGCTAGGATCCACCACATAACGCAAGCACTCAGATCACTCCAAAGCAAGTACAAATATGACTCAGTCATAGTACATGCTGGTGTGAATGACCTGAGATGTACCTCCCTCGACTACATGAAAAGAGACATAGAGGAGCTCTCTGATCATGTAGCCCAGGCCAGTATGACCCTGACCTTTAGTAGCATATTACCCTCACCTAGAATGATGCCGCAGTACAAAGACAAAATGACTGATTTTAACAATTGGCTAAAATTTTGGTGTCATTCAAAGGGGATTCAGTGTCTGTCAGCCTGGGATGACATGCTCGACAAGCCACGCTGCTTCACTAGGGACGGCTTGCACCTGTCACCCCTGGGCTTTCGGATATTGGCAAAGGCTCTTGCCACCCCCATAGTGCCTTTTTTAGGCAAGGTTCAAAAGACAAACCCACCTCCATAAACAGCACAATGAACAAAAAGCTAAGGGTAATGTTGCTAAATGCCAGAAGTTTAAACCTCAAGATGCATGCACTCGAAGCTCTCCTCAGTATGGAGAACATCGACATATGTGCAGTGACAGAAACCTGGTTCAAGGCTCCAGAGAGCACCCCAGCATTACCAGGTTATACCTCATACCATGCATTTCGGCCCCAAAACTTGGACCGAACCACAAAAGGAGGAGGAGTATCTTTTTTTTATCAAGGATACCCACACCTCCAGATTAGTGGCATTGCACGAAGCATCGGAGTCCATCCATGTGCAACTAACAGTGGGCAAAACTACTTTGCAGTTTATAGCATGCTACAGACCACCCTCTCAAAATCAGGAATCCCACTCGGCTTTCCTGAAAACATTGGAGAACATTAAGATCTCTCCAAACACCATCATATTGGGAGATTTCAACTACCCATACATAGACTGGGAGCATTACTCAAGCCCCAACACCCTAGCCCAAAGGTTCCTGGAATTTATAAACTCAAACGCCATGGAACAACTAATCACCACTCCCACAAGAGGGACCTGATCATCACCAACATGGGGACTCTATGCTCCAGACCAGAAGTGTACCCTTACTGGTAAGATCAGACCATAAACTAATCTCACTGGATATTCACATCCCGACCCCACCCCCTGCCCAGAAAACAACAGTGAAAAACTTCTCTAAAGCAAATTTCACACTCCTCAAAACCGAGGTTAAATCCTTCAAAGTCCCCGGGCCTGTGGAAAATATGGCCTAGACCACAGAATCCTTTATAAACGCATTCTATGAACACCTTCAGGAATGCATGGATCATGCAATCCCAAATAAAACCAAGACCCAATCCTCCAAAGGCAGACGTCCTGACTGGTGGACCCCAGCCATAAATAAACTATACAATAGAAGGAGGAAGCTACTACATGACAGAGCAAAATCCCAAAAAGGGAAGGCATCTCTGATCAGTATTAGCAAAAAACTATGGGCACTCATAAAATTGTCCAAGGCCAGCTTAGAGATAAAAATCGCACAGGACACTAAAGATAATCACAAGGATTTCTTTATTATGTTAGGAACCTGGGTGGGAATTCCCAGATATGCTCAGAATTAGTCCAAAATGACAAAAATACACCGAACCCACAGACATTGCCAACATCCTAGCTGACAGGTTCAGCGCAAATTTCTCACCCCCACCCCCCTCACCACCAAAAGAGCAAATATCTATCCCAGCAGAGTGCTGCCCCCCTGACATCTCAGAAGCTCAGGTAAGAGCTGCCCTCTCCAAAGCAAAAAACACAGCATCAATGGGACCAGACAGTGTCCCGGGTTGCGTCCTACATGAACTCCAAGAAGAGCTAAACCCAAACATAAAACTACTGTTCAATCTCAGTCTTACTACAGGATATGTACACAAAGAGTGGCGTACAGCAACAGTGGTCCCTCTCCACAAAGGTAGCGTCTCAACGGATCCTGGAAACTATCGCCCCATAAGCCCGACTAGCCTGGTCTGCAAAGCTATGGAAAGGATCATCATGGACCTCATAAATAAAGACATTGGGGACCTACAGACACTGGATCCTACCCAGTTCGGCTTTGTTAAGGGCAGAACCTGCCTCTTAAACCTGGTCGATTTCTTTGAAACAGTCACCAAGGCCATTGACGAGGGGAAGGCGGTCCACACAGCCTACCTGGACCTAGCAAAAGCCTTCGATACAATACGGGCATTATAGATAAGCTCACCAGCTTAAATATAAACCCCTATGTCACTAGATGGGTTTCAAACTGGCTCAAGGACAGAACCCACATGGTTAGAATTGCTGGAGCCATGTCAGACTCTAAACCAGTTACAAGTGGCATCCCACAAGGCTCAGTCCTGGGACCTCTCTTGTTCAGTATATATTTCTCAGAGGTACAGGCCAACACGGAAGGACTGTGGCTGACCAAGTTCGCAGATGACTGCAAACTGGGCGCCATAATCGACTCTCCAGCCGACACAAGCATCCTCCAAAAGGGCCTCATAGAAACAGACAACTGGTGCCAAAACCATGGCTTCAAGCTAAATGCCAAAAAGTGTATAGTCATCCCCTTTGGCAAAAACAAAGTGCCCACAAATTACCACATAGGTGGTAATCCATTAATCTGGAAGAAGTAATTAGGGACCTGGGGACCCAAGTTGATAGCAATCTCTCATTTGACAACCACGTGGCCAAAGTGGTTAGAAAAACGTTTTATATAGCCCACCTAATCATGAAGGGATTCACATCTAGATCAGGGAAGGTCATCGTGCCTCTTTACTCATCCCTCATCAGGCCCATAATTGAGTACAATGCCCCTTTTGGGATGTACCCTACCAGACACCTGCAGCAGCTGGAAAGACCCCAAATGTACCTCACCAAGAGGATCAAAGGGCTCAAACAGATGCCATATGCTGCCCAGTTAAAGAAACTCCAGCTCTATTCAGTGGCATACCGCCTGCTCAGAGGTGATCTGTGCCTGATGTATAAAGCCATGTCCAACCCAGAATTAATGGACATGCTGCACCTCAGAAAATCCAAATCCCATCGAGCTCTGGCTCTAGAGACTTGAACCTCAGCACTGAAATAAATAGGACATGCTGGAGGGACAGATTCATAACCCAGAGACTCCCTTCACTCTGGAATAAAATCCCAGTCCAGGTTAGGCAGAGTCCCTCATTGGCTCTCTTTAAGAGGAATCTTGATGAGTGGATGGGAGATCATAGGTTTACCCCGGGTATCACTTCTGTGTCACTGTTAGACAGAGGCACAGTATACTAACCTCGAAAAAGGGCATAGCAGAATTAATTTAAAATGGGTGGCGAAAGCCAAACACACTCTGGCTAGGCTTATAAATGCCCTAGGGCAGATAGCCTAGTATGAACCTATGAACCTATATACTGTAGTTAAGTGACTTAGCCCTTCGGGTTATTTCAGAAAGATTGTTTTGGATTTATCTTTTGTATTATTTTTTATTATTATTTATCTGTTTTCTCTCCTTTTTATTTTTTTTTTCTTTGGGTGTCTTTGGCTCCTATATTTCCCTTATTCCTTTTACCTTTTCTTGTTTTAGTTCTAGGTCAGGATTTATATTATATTTTTTTATTATTTTTTTACTTTTAAAAATTAAACGATTTATATTTTTTAATTTTTAGAAATGTATTCTTTTGCAATATCTTGTTTTGTGATAGATTTTTTTTTATATATAAATAAATATGAAACATGAATATTGACTACAGAATACTTGTGGAAGACCATGTGCAACAGCTCTTGAACATACTCAGGTGTGACACAAGGAGGAGTACGCTGTGAGAACAGTGGCATCAAACTGGTTCACAGACTCATGGGTTCATAGATATATATTAGGCTAATGACCCAAATGCATCCCCTCATAACATGTCCATCTTCACTGGGGGGGGATGTTTGTTAGGAGGGGGCATGTTAGTTAAGAGGTTGTTAAAAAATTATGTGGGTGGGTATGTTAGTTAGGGAATGATTACTGTCAGCCACTGTCTATAAGAGACATGGGGGCCACTCCGGGGATGAATTTATGATTACCCATGCAATGAGAGAATGTTTGCTGTTGGTCTCTGTCTATAAGGGACATTTCCCATTTCCCATCCAATGGTCAAGGTTACATTTGAATAAGGATGGGGAAGAGTATCCTGTTCCAGAGCATGGGGATCCTTTAAAAAACATTTGTCTTGCCAGCATGTTCTATTTATGTTACAAGCAAAGCACAAGTGGTACCAAGATGTTAGCTGGGCACTCTCACTAAAGAACACTCTGTTGTCAAAAAAGAATGCAACACAAGACAGGTAAACACATGTAAGTGTGTGATATGGCATGTGTTGGAATGTGTGGAGAGGTATGACATTTAGGTCACAAAGGCATGTTAAAAGTGCACACCTGGCTGTATAGAGATGTTGAAAGAAGGATGAAGAAAATCAAAGTTGAAACTTTTGGGTCCTGTTAAGAATCCAAATTAATCCTGCTTCATGCAGAAATATATATATATATATATATATATATATATATATATATATATATGGGTCTACTTTGGGAGACCGAACCGACGATTCTCCGACACGCGGGAAGAGGAGACTAAACGACCGACAGGTAGGTTTACCGACTGGGAGATTCGCCGACAGCGGAAAGACCGACAAGAAATGTATCGTTACATGATGAGTGTCGACAGTTCTGAGTTAGGAGCGGTCAGGTAAGTGTGCTAAATTGTGGGATGTCGGGTTAGGCTGTGGGACAGGTGAGTGTGTGTTTGTGTCGGAGGTAGGGTTAGGTAAGTGTGTGATAGTGAGGGACTGTAGTTTTGGGACGGGTTAAGTGAGTTAGGGTTAGGGTGCAGGTAGGTGAAGTGTGCGATGGTGTCGGTGCTTGGGTTAGGGGTGGGTAAGTGAGTTAGGGTTAGGTGCAGGTAGGTGAAGTGTCGGTGGTGTCGGATTGCTTGGGTGGGTAAGTGAGTTAGGGTTAGGGTGCAGGTAGGTGAAGTGTCGATGGTGTCGGTGCTTGGGTTAGGTGGGTAAGTGAGTTAGGTTAGGGTGCAGGTAGGTGAAGTGCATAGTGTCGGACGTTAGGTTAGGGTTTAGGTTTAGGTTAGTGGATGTGTTGTTGTGTGCTTGTGTATTTGGCGATTTGTGTCGGTGTTTTGTTGTTCGGTATGTTGCGTGTCGGTGTGGTGTGTTGTCGGTTGTTTGGGGTCGGGATGTGTGTGTCGGTGATTAAATGCGTATGAAAGTAGACCCATATATATATATATATATATATATATATATATATATATATATATATATATATATATATATATATTGTCACATAGGCTGGAGTCTACATTTGACTTGCTTCTACCAAATCTGAAAGCAAAAATCCAGAAGAAATGGTAGGTTGATAATTATGTGTGGAATAAAAGTTCTAGACCTAAATGGATCCCAGAAGAAAGTTGTGTGGGGCCTGTGTCATATATAGTAGCCACTGTCAATGGACATTACTAATGGTTTGTCTATAAGAAGGTATGACAACAAAATCAGTGCATAATTCACAATCTAACCAGTCTGTGCACCTGATAAATACATGCAGGTTTTGTGAAGATAAATAGATATTTCCATCTGTCGGCTACTAATGGCACATGACACATCAATAGAACTTACATATGAGAGATCTGTATTTGCACTGTTGTAAGTAAAGACAGTGAGGAACCCTTACCTGTGTTTTTGTGACAGACAGTATATTTTTCAAAATCTCCTGAATCTACCGAACTCAAAACATCAAGATTTTGGTATCTCAAAACTTAAAAGTGTACAAAAAAAAAACAAGTAAAAGAAAGTTTTTGCAGGGGTGCAAGCTTCCCTGCACCCCCCACCCCCCCACACTTGAATATACCAACTCCGAGATTGCGCTACAATAAAGAGAACGGTAAGTGGAATGGGAGCATTACCGTTCTGTTACTGTAGAGCATTATTTTATTTAATTTTAGCTGTCTTTTTTTATTTTGTTCACTTTTAAGTTTCAAGATACCAAAATCTCAATGTTTTGAGTGCGGTATCTCAAAACTCGAGATTTTGAAATTTAAAAGTGGACCCGCCTCTTGACAGCCAGCTTAGATGTTCTGCATATGAAAAGTGTACCTTGCTAGCTTGTAAGACTATGCCTTCCATTGAAAACAGCAAGAAAACATCATTTAGGTTTAGGTAATTTAAATATTTCCTGTACTGTGAACTGCAGTTTATAAAAGGGTTTGTTAGTATAAAAAGGGGGGTAAAGATGTGTGGTATCTTTTGTACTTAGCTGTTATGTCTAGCTGGTATAACAGACCTAAATTAGTATATAATATAAAAAGGGGGATAAAGATTTGTGGTATCTTTGGTATTTAGCTGTTATGTCTAGCTGGTATAGCAGATCTGAATTAGTAAATTAATTTTATTTATTTAACATTTGTTGACCAGAAAAGTCTAGCTAGGACAGAACTTATTTTCAGCAAAAGCCTGGGGAGAAATGCTCCAGATGCATGTCTTTGGAATGTGGGAGGAAACCGGAGTACACAGAGAAAACCCAAGTGAATGCAAGGAGGACATGCAGACTCTGCAAAGAATGCACTCCAGTGGAGAATCTCTTGCTGTGAGGGGGCAGCATTAACTGCTGCACCACTGCGCCGCCGATATATGCCTCTGAGTAGCATACATCAGCTCACAGTCTCCTGCTATGGAGTCTATATAAGAAACCTAGAGACTGCTTGGCTGTTCACATTATTATGGCTGTGTTGCTGTCTTGACATGGAGTTTGGGCTATTCATTTGAACAACAGGGTGGAAATGGCATTTGAAGACCACTCCACTGTCCTTTTGTAGGAACATTCCTATATTCAGGCCTGATTTACTCCTGTACAGGATGTTCCTATTTTTGGGGGTATGTCCCTATTTTCAGACTTCATTTATCCCTTCACACAATTTACTTATTCCCCCTCATCACATGTGATTTTAAAGCTGTCTAGTATACAGAAAACCAAAATACACGGTCAACGTACTACTGACAGCAATAATTTGCATCTTACATCTTCCTTTTTCTGAAGCAAAAATAAAGGACCTTGTGTAGCAGAACTTTGTAATACATTTCATTAAAGTCTATCTGATAATGTGCTTACATATTTCCATAATTGTTTTCACTCACTGTTTTTAAATGTGTTTGTAAGTAGCATCCAACATTCCTGCTAGAAGCAGGAAGAGATACATGCTATGCTAAATAGGTGCCCAGATTTTCCTTTGCTCCTATTTACAGTGTAAGCAGATTGAAAGTATTAGTGTTTGTCATCTAGGGTCAGGTGCTATGAGAAAGATGAACATTAACAGCAAGTTCACTTTCCATGAAACTAAAGGATTGTGACTGCTACTGTGTACTTCCTTATAAATTCATTTAAGTGATAGGATTAAGACAAAAGTCTATGTGGAACTGTAAGAGATGTCATTCTTGCATTTGGATACCCTTGTAGTCTTTACTGACACACAGTTTCAATACCAACAGTACATTTACAAGTAAAAGACCTGCAACTCATAATAAAAGATTTATGTCACCAAAATGTCTCCATTCTCAAGTATTCAAGCACATTACCAAAACAAGCCAGAATTCCTGTAAATTCATCTTACCACCTAGCCGCCTGGATTAGAATCTGTACAGTTCTGCAAAGGTGAAGTGTTTACTTAATAGCATTGGACTGAATGTCTTTTTATCAAATTAATTCACTGTAATAAGGGACTGCTTATGAGCCACTGTACAGTGACGTCAGGTTTGGGTTACTGGGGGCATAGCCTCCAGTATGGCAAGTGTCGGGGGTTAATCCAAAACAAAAAAGTATCTATACATAATAATTTTTTGAAAGCCATACTGATCATGGTTTTATAATCAACACAGTTTCTGGTGCAAATGTCTTTGACCTTCTGCAATGGAGAACATCATGGCTCTCTGTGGGAGTGAAACTACTAGTCTATGCATATAAAGACAAAACATGACTTGAAGTCTGAAGGAGACTGTGTATAACTACATCGTAAAAACTAAAAAAAAAAAACATTTTCATAACTGAAAAAATATGTTCATATAAAATTAAAAATCTTCAAAACCACCTTGACATTTAACAGAAATAGCCAACAGACATCTAACAATGACCAACCAATAAATCAATGTGATCAAATTAAAGCAACCAATGAGCTGAGTGCCAGTGGGAGTGTAGACTGAAAGCGGAGTGGCTAGACCAAACTTTAACTCTGAATCCACCTAAGCTACATCTCCAGACCTGACCTGTTGATGGCAAGTCAGCTAATGTGAACTAAAAGCGTGGATATGTGAAATGATACTTTACAACAACAATAAGCCAAGTGAATCAAACAAGGTCAAAAGGAAGAACAAGTATAGACAAGCACATGAATGATATTTAAGATGCCTTAATGCAGTGATGACGAACCTATGACATGTGTGTCAAAGGTGACATGCAATGACATTTTGGGTGACACACCAGTGTTCACCAACACCCAAGTTACCAAAGAAAATGAATGAATGAGCAAAAATACAAGAAATATGTGACCCTGCGCTTACCTATTAAAACTCAGCAACAAAAAAGTTATTACTTGATAATCAAATCAAATGGAATGTGTTCCATATTTTTTCAGTTCAATTCAAAATTACTATTAAAAGTAGGATCATTTTTTGGTGCACTATTTTAAACCCAATTATCAGTGAGCATATAATTTTCTGTATTGCAAGTCACTGATTTTTCTTTTACTTTTATAACACACAGCAGCACACAGGACTGGACTGGATTTTTTTAAATAAATGAATATGTAAAGCATTGTTTCTCTTTTGTTCAGGGGGGGCGGGGGTGACATGCCAGCAGAGTCACAATAGGCATTTTCCGAATTTTTGACACGCACAGCCCAAAAGGTTCACCATTACTGCCCTAATGAATACTGCGGTTTTATTTTTGTGACAAATTTACTGAAGGGGCAGCATTAATGCAGTAAGCGTGTTAAAGGGTACAGGAAACTGACATGCAATTTTCAGCACTACCAGGTTGACAGGACTTCCTTTCGTAATACTCTTTTCGCAGTAATGTATTATTTGAACTTGAACCATCATCATTTAAAATCAACAATCCTTAACTCATTATATGTCTTCAGTACTTACTGTCTGCTGTTTCCTCTGCTTCTTGCTTTAGAAACCTGGGATCCAGCCAAGTTGTTGTCTTGCTGTTATGGCTAATGTAGAAGATAAGGTGTGAAGACAGGAAAAAAAAGAAAAACAGAAGTAAATTAGAAGAAGAGTCATACTTTATGAAGCACTACACCTCTGAAAATCAGGCTGCAAGGAAGCATGATGCAGTTTCTTAGCAATCAAATGCTAACTATTGAACTGACTTACTTGCTTAAATTGGCAGGTACAGTAGTTTTGAATTACTCTTAACAGGCATGAACCTGGTCATTAGATGGGACAAATATAACACACTATTTGTGAGCAACATAAAATGATAGCAAAGAGCTTCTAACTGTAAGACGTCAGGAAAGAAAATGTATTCAGCGATAAATGAAAACTAAAATTTCTGTACAGCAAAGAACAATGTTACAATTCAAGAACTGTATGACACTATAATCAGTAAAATGCATATTATAGACAAACATAGGAAAATCACTGTCCAAATCTCTACAGGCATATTATAATCTCCTAAAGGACCAGTGTAGCAAGAAGCTGTAGCTTAGTCAATTGCTCATTCTGAGCTGCTCCAGATGGCTGCATTTATGTTTCTCCTGTAAATACCCATGGAGTCTAGTCTATGGCTGTTCACTCACCGCACTTTCACAGATCAAGTCAGAATGCGTATTACAGTAATTGGGGAAAAACAAGAAGACATCTCTAATCCCAGCACATAAGCATGTTGTGGGAATTCCTTAAAACACCTGAATTGCTGCAGATCTGAGCAAGTGTGCAGGCTTATATATAACCAACCCAAAGGCAAACCTTTAGAACGCATTGTGAATGACTACAGTGGAATGCTCAAGGTTTGCTGCTAGCTAAGTAGCAGTTGTTAAAGGGGAAACCTTCCTCTAAGATTCCAGAATTTTATTTTGAAAGCCCTCCACAAACATAAAATCCTTTGTCCTTCATTGTACTTGTCAGTTTGGTGTAATATACTTACAACACGCAAGGAAAACTTTCAGTATGAAATATTGAAAGCTACAGCTGAAGCCTTTTTTCCTAGCTTCACCTGCAGTATTAAGAAGAAATATTTCTGTGATACACACCCATAACATAGGAAATTTGTATTCATACCAAACACAAGAGAAAAAGTAAGGAAAAGTGGAAGGAAATAAAAGTTTTAATGGTTACTCTAAAAGAGGAGAATGATGGGGCACCTGTGATAAAGGTGGTTTACTGACCACCTGAGGATAAGAAGGGGAAGATGGATTATTAGTGGCTAGATTAGGAAGGTAGGATTGTAAAGCATGTTTTGATGACAGCCAAGTTTACTTTGCTTTCATTGAGATAAGATGCTAATTTGTACAGCTGAACATCAGAAAATAATTTGGGAAGGGAGCCAATGGACACATTATTGGACAAAGTCTGGTCTTACGTTTGTCAGTTGACAATCACAGCAGTGACTTGAGAGTCAAGGGTCCAACAGAGGATATTGAGCAAGAAATGATGTTAAAAGTGCTAGTTGACAATGGGGTAAAGTCTTGTGTGATGACATAGAATTAAAACGGAGTTAACTTTGATCAGTTGTGACAGTTATTACAGCAGAAATTAAAGGGTGTCACTCGTGAAGAATTCAGTGAAGGATGTATGATGCTTTTAGAAGTCATGTGATAAACAGAATGTTCAGTGAGCTGAAAAGGAGAACAGTTAATAGCAGAACGATATTCCACTGATTCATAAAATATATACACATGATTAAGAGATGAGCATTTCTAGCTATTAAAGGGGGATGAAATGGGTGAGGAGACTACACAGCTCAATTAAGTTGTGTTGGGATTGGTAAGTAATGCTAAGGTACATTACAAAAGGTGGTTAGTGGGATGGATCAAGCAGAGGATGAAAATCATTTCAAATGCAACTAGGAAAGACAACTGTTTAAACCCGGAATCACTTGATTGGAAATGATGGTAAAAAATGAATAGTAATACAGCAGGATGCCTTTAATTTCAAATTCCTAGTGCTGTAGGACCTTGTTACCGGCCTCTACCTCCTGAGGTATGTATTAAGCTGTTATTCATTGTTCCTAATAGACTGTTAAATGTCTTTAAGTTGAATTGTGTGATTTAATAGTAACTGATGTAACTCTTTTTTGCTACATAGCTACATAATGCAGTATTGAATGGCATGAATATTGTAGCTACTTGTTTCTTTAAAGCTAAGTTGTGTCTCTATAGCTAAATGTGTTTGGTAACCAGACTTTAGTATGACAAGCTCTTTGCAGAGCTGTTCATTAGAGTGAAAATTGAGAGCCTTCTGTATATTTTTTGAGAAGCAGGATATTCAATATTCAACATTCTTTGACTCTCAGTCATAAGGCACTGTTGCAGTAAAATGCTAATGTGTTATAATGATTTATGCTATATGTAAAGATATGTGAAGATTTTACTAACATAGTTTAGGGTTTCCTCGGGTAGTCTAATGTTGTTTAAGCTACACAGCTGCTTCTGACTGCCTCTGAAATCAAGCTCTCTCTATCCCTCCCAGGTCTTCCCCTGCACAGAGTAAGGCAGAAAAGAAGTAAGCCCTATTCGAGCGACTACTCTACTTTTGCCCACAACCTGTAAAAACAAAACAGGTCATTATCTGGTCATTTTAGTATAGACTTTAAAGTAAAGTATTATTTAAGGGTCCTCAGCACTAGCACAAATATCCCTAGGCTTACCCAAACAAAAAATCCAAGCTTGTTTGCATATACTCCACTAAAACTACAGAACACACTCTAAAACTAAGGCAAACTGCTATAAAATTGTAAAAACAAGCTCCCAAAGCATAGGCATTGAACCTGGTGTTTGTTTATATGAGATTACTCACCTGCAAGTTAATTATTCAGGAGTTACATCTTGAAACCTGGGCTCTAGTGGCTTAGTGTAAACCCGCTCATGAGCACTCGCTGCTTGCTCTCCGCCTCCCGCCCTGCCCCTATTCCCACCGCCCCCAGTACTGTACTTTTATAACCTCAAACCACTCCCCCTACTGTCCACTAACTTCCTGTACCTTACTACCGCCCTCTAAGATCAAACGGAATATGACACCACCCAGGAAGTTTATCATACTAACTCTTTTTCCCCTCCTATTTGTCCCTTACCTAGCTACCCTATATGAAACCTGGTCTTACATAGGCTTCCACCACCCAGGCTACCAAACCAACCCCTCACCCATAATTAACAACAGAGGCCATGACTCAACTCCCTACTCACCCACCTTGTTAGAACTCAAACGCTATGTAATTATCAAACCTACCAATATTAGGCCAAATGATAAACATTACTACAAACTTCTACTCAAAGCCCTCAAATTCATTACCACTCTGAATCACAGACTAGCCACAGATGGTGATTTCCACCCCAACCCTGGCCCTTCCCCTCCACTCAATTGTAATTCCACCCTATCCTCCCCTCCACTTCTCAATCTAAACTCTAGACCCTTTAACTCTCTTCTGACCTATAATCTAAACATCAGAAGTGTAAACAATAAGATTCACAACCTACATGCCCTTTTAGCTACTTGTTCCCCAGACCTACTATGTCTCACAGAAACCTGGCTTAAACCAAGTACGAAAGACACACAGATAATCCCACCAGGGTATGATATACTAAGAGCAGACCGAATAACTCGTAAAGGTGGCGGTGTAGCCATACTCTACAAAAATACATTACAAATCTCCCTTGCCTCTCCACAACCCCTCCTAACAAACAATGCCGAAATTCTACTTGTAAAACTTCAACCAAACAAACATAAAAGCATAAATATAGCATGTATTTACATCCCCCCAGGCAACAATAATAACAAAACCTTAGAGGACTTTCTCCACTGGTTAACTCAAACTCACCCCAGGAATCCATAGTGTTAGGTGACTTCAACATCGATTGGAATTCCTTCTCATCTAGCTCCCCATCTAGCAGCATAAATCTACATGGCTTTTCTCAGCTCATATCCACTCCTACCAGACTAGGTAAACCCCAAAACAAAGACAGCATCCTGGACTGGATCCTTACTAATAAAGATCCTGACCAGTACTCAGCAGGTACTCACCGAGAGGACATGAGTGATCACTTACTCACCTATGTTATCAAATTCAAGAAAATCACCCCCCTTCTTACAACCATAAAAAAATCAGGAACAATAATAAATTCAACGCCTCCATTTTCCAAACTGAACTTAAAGCCCACAACTGGACAATACTCAAGTCTCTTCCTCTTGAAGAGGCAGTTATCTACTTCAACACCACCTTCCTCAAGATTCTAGATTCCCATGCTCCAATACGGTCCATTAGAACTAAAACCAAAATCGCACCATGGCTCTCTAAGGAAACAAAATCCAAAATCCTATCTAGAAACAAGATGTGGGTCACATGGCACCTCTAAAGACCCACACTCCCACCAAACCTTCCGGCAACTTAGAAATGAAACTAAAAGAATGATCTTAAATGATAAAAAAAACTTCTTCCTCCACCTCCAACACAAACACCTTAATAATCCACAAAAATTCTGGGCAGGCTTAAACAAGCTCCTGCACCCAGGCCAGGCAACCACCCCCACTCCAAGAACTTGCAAACAACAGTGCCCTATAAACATTGCTAACACATTCAATAGTTTCTTCACAGAAACTATACAATCCCTGACCACACAATTCAAACAAACAACCAGCCCACTCCACTACCCATGCCAGCAGAATACTACAACTACATCAGATCATCTATTTACCTTCGATCCAGTACCCATATCCTTTATAACATCTCTTCTTAAAAAATTAAAACCCGCTAAGCTAGCAGCTGACCTTCTCCCAGCTGAGTTTCTGCAAAAAGCAGCTGAGGCCATTTCCTATCCGGTCTCCATAATCATAAACCGCACCTTGTCAGAAGCCTTCATCCCTCCATATGGAAAATGTCCCACATTATTCCTCTCCATAAAGGTGGTAGCTCACTAGAGCTAACCAACTACAGACCTATAGCTATACTCTCACCCCTGGCCAAAATTATGGAGAAGTGTGTCCACAAACAACTGATGGAACACCTCACCAAAAATAAAATTCTAGCTAACTCCCAACATGGCTTCAGGCCAAATCACAGTACCACATCAGCCCTACTATCCTTTTCTAATACCATCAATAACTTCAGAAACAATAATAAACTATCATCTGCTCTTTTCTTAGACCTCTCCAAGGCCTTTGATATGGTGAACCACATTCAACTCCTCCATACATTAAAAACTATCACTCAGCAATTCCACGCTGAAATGGTTCCAATCCTACCTGTCCAATAGGCAACAGGCTGTTCTATGGCAGGACAAATTATCTACATGCCTATCTGTTACACTTGGAGTTCCCCAAGGATCTATTCTTGGCCCTCTTCTCTTCACCATCTTTGTTAATGACCTGCCCACAATCCCCCCCATGCCACATGCATTCAATATGCAGATGATTCGACTATCATCAGCACTGCCTCCAACCTGGCAGACCTCACTGCTTCAACCCAAGACACCTTCAACCTAATAGAAAAATGGTTCTCAAGTCGACAACTAGTTCTCAACCCCAACAAAACAAAACTACTTACTTTCTCACCCACTAACAAGACTCTTCCCCCCACCTTCTCTATTACATCCTCTAATGGAATCACTATATCACCAGAAGCTCACACAAAGCTATTAGGTGTTACCATTGATAACTCCCTTAAATTTGACACCCATTTCAATCTTACCATCAAAACCGTCAATAAAAGCTTGGCTCTCTCTATAAAGTAAAACACTTTCTCACTCCTCACGCTAAAATTACAATTGCCAGCACACACCTACTATCAACTCTTTTCTATGCCTCCCCTCTTTACAAACCTAAACAAGACAACCCTTAACAAACTTGCTTCTTGTTACAATCACATAGCTAGATTTGCCACAAATTCCACCTTTAGAACGCACCACTGCACTAACTTGAAGCAACTAGGGTGGTTAGAGTTTTCCAGCCAACTCCATTTCAACCAACTCAAAATGGCTCACCAGATACTGTATCACCCAGAGAAAACACCAGCTCTGTAAAACATCATTCACCCCTATATTAACCTGCAATCTTTACGCTCCTCCAATAAGATCTTAGCTCAAACTACCAAAGCCAATAATTCTGCTGGGGATTCTCTATTCTCAAACTTTGTAGGTAAAATGTGGAACTCCCTACCGACCATGCTCACCTCAAAACCCTCACTCCTACAATTCAAAAAAGCTTAAACCCCATCTCAATACTCTCTGGCAATGTCCCTGTTCCAAACCTGATTAACCACTATCATTTACCCTTCTCTTACCTCACTATCCTTAACCGCTTTTTAACAAGGCGCCTCGCCTTTGCAACTGACCTATGTTTTTTTTTATTTGCTGCTGTTGTTTTTTTTTTCCCAAGATGTGATGTATCTTTATATTGTATTTAGAACTCAACTATCTTCCTTTTTTTGCATTAACAATGTTCATATGTCTGTTATGTACTTGGAGCTTTTCTCCCCGGGCCTCCGCTGAAAATGGACATGTATCCAGTCGGACTCTCCAGGTTAACAAATGTAAAATAAAAAAAAAAAAAAAAAAAAAAAAATTTATCCTAAATTAATACACTGCTTTTATGTTTGATTATGTATTATTGTTTATCATTTAATTCATGTGAGTTTACTTGGAACTTGATTGTTTAAATTCGTCAGAGACTGCAAACTAAAAACAGCAACAGTCTCCAAACTATACAAAAATACAAAGGAGAGGGAAACCCCACACCCCTAATCTTTATATATACCAACTCCAAGGTCACAAAAACTCATAGAAAAGGAAGAATGTTAAAAACAACATAAAATTCTCCTTCTCCCTGTTCTCCCAGTTCTGTGAACTTCAAGCAAGCACACAATTTACAACATAGCTTGTCAAAACGTATTGAAATGTTAACAACAGGAAATGGACAAGCTTGTTTTTTTTTTTTGTTTGAGACCACAGGATTGGCTCAGTGGTATCCCTTCATGTACCAGTTGGACTCATGGATTCATTCATCCCTGTACGGGGGCAAGAGCCCAGAGGAAAGAGTCATATATTAGGGAAAGAGCCTGTCTGCAAATTCTGTGAATTGTATTATTTGCATCCCTCTTGGCAGCTTATGTGCTCTGCTATACCCGCTCTCAGGAGGTGCATGCACACTACCACACATGCACAACCTCCCAGATAAGTGGCTCACCACTGTGCCGTGTGGGCATGCTAAGATCCTTCCTATAGTCAATACAGCTGTACACATGCAGTGCTTCCAGTGACGTGAGCCAAGTTGTCTCCCTTTCCCACCCCTGCCTGTGTGAACTGCATTAGCCTCAGACTCCCATCCTCCCCTGCACAGTCTCCCTAGTTCCAGTTTCTTTATCTGAGCTCATGGGTGCAGTCAGGTCTTTATCCTTCTGTGGCAAATGGTGTTCCTGTTTTTATATTTCAGCCCATGACACAGCAAGACATGACAAAGTAGAGATTTCCTCTGCATCTTTTCTCAATTTGCAGAGCTGATACAGAAGCAGAATAATACTAGGATGAAAGAAACAGATAAGAAATTATGGAAGATGATACACTGGCACATGGATTAATAGAGCAAAAGGTACTAAGAAGTCAATGTGCCAGAAAAGTAATAAGGGACAGGGACTTAATGGGATACCCTGAAGCTTTTTATAGCAGATATTTTGAAAGTAATTCTATGGCTGGACGTCAGTTACAGGGATGTGTCTCTGAGTTTGGTTTGTCAGATGAGTTACCCTCTCACTGACCTGGCACAGACAGCATAAAGAAGTTCAAAAATATGGTAAGAGCTACTGTTGCAGCAGAAGTAACTGCAATATACATCAAAAGAACCTACTTTAACATGCAAGCATGATATAGGCAATCCAGACTCCGGGTAGCATGTTTCTTTTCCTGTTAAACCTCTCCATATAACACATACAGTTACACATAGGAATAAAACATACTCTGATGCTGTAATCTCAAGCTCTTAACTATAACTATGGACATAGCCAAGATTTCTGAATTTCAGAATACAGGTCTCCTGCCCACATACATTGTCCCCCTCCCCAGAAACTGCACAATTAAGCTAAACACATTTAACTAAATATCTAACCATAAACCATAGTAAAGCTGCAATTTTAAATGTAAATTCTAGCACATATCATTACATAAAAATACATATATATTTTTAAAAAAAGTGTGTGTGGTAGAGTACATGGCATATGTCTGTACCCCTGAAGATAAACAAGAAGCCACATTAATGAAAAACAAATTATGCAGACGGAGGCTATGTATGTTACCTCCCATGCCCAGAGGATGAATCAGCTGGATTACTTCACTGCGTTTCTATAAGACAACCAAGAAACAGAGTAATAGTGGTGCTTAGTGATGTGGTGTTTAGGAGTGATGACCTGTTTCTTGCCTAGCTGTATTAGGAAGGGTCAATGAAACCTCCCTTACCTGAAAGCCTCACTTGAGAATACTAACCTGGATCGCAACTCCACACCTACAGGCTGCTGTTGTTGTTGTTTGTCTTTCGGCTTTTTCCCGGTAAGGGGTCGTCACAGCGGAACTCCGGTCCGCTAATGATTGGCAGTAGATTTTTACAAAACACCGAGGTGCCAGCTCAACGCCCAACTTTCAATGAAGGCACACCCATTTACGCACGCATGTCTTTCGAATGCTACCCAACCGTGGGGAGGACATGCAGACCCCACACAGAAGGCACTCCCAAGGCTGCTGTAATAATGCAAAATTCAATAACTAGATTTCAGCACTAACTTTTATATGAGCGCTGAGTGTGTATGTGCTGGGAGACAGCTATGAAATTGAGAATTATAAACCATACCTCTCAACTGGACAGATTTTCACAGAATGTCCAGATTTTTGCTTCATATTTTTGGTCTGTTTCTCATAAAATTGTTGTTTTCTTGGCAAATCACTGGCAGATCATTGAGGTTTGTAGTCAGAAAATAATGACAGACAGTTGAATTTTAGGGTTCATACTCTTCACAAAATACATGCTAATGCAAAATGTGTATTTCTATCTACTTTCTAAGTTTGTAAGGGCAGTACTTAAAAGTGTCTCTATTTTTGGGCCTTTGTTCCCCCATTATTTTTGGCTATGTCTAGATTTCCTGCTCTAAGAGGTTGAGAGGCATGCTATAAACCTATGAGCTACACTTCTACATTCATGAAAGTAATGAAGATGTTATTTAAGGAAAGGGTCATGAAAAATATTAAAACACTGTTATTGGAAAAGGTGACAGAACCTGATAAAATTCATTTAATTTAATTTATTTTATTCATTCGCAGATTGCATGGCAGAGCCTATTTTCACTGATAGCAAGATTACAGACGAATATAAATTCAACATTTAAAGCACTCACATTTCACAGATAAAGCCAAGTGCTAACAATTCTGCTTAGAAACTAGCTTAGAAAATGAAAAAAAGATGCGTGCTTGGTAATACCTTTAGCAATGGTAGCAATTCTATAAACATGAGTTTTGGCTTTTTCCTTTATTGAAATAGGAGCATTCTAAATTAGTCTTGATACAGAAACAGCAAACAATTCTAGAACTGACTTTGAGATTGTACCTATGGTATACTTTATGAAGTGGTAACATGCATATTTACTCTCCACAGAATTTCTCAGTTTGGAGATCCCTACCTGCATCATCTCTACAAGGAACGTCCTACAGTACTTTTATTGCAAAGCAGTAGCAATCTGCCATTATACCTCTACTGTTAGTTTTTTATGCAGGGTCCACCCTATTAACCCTTCCCCCTTTCTGTTTGTAGGTGACGGTCACCTTCTGGGAGGTCAGTTTAAAGTAACGTTAGTCAGTTGTGGTTAAAATAATGTCTATACTTTACCCACTCCTGTACCACTAATACGTAGTTGCGGTTTGAAATGCTGAGAGTTCAAACATGCAACTGGTCTTTTTCCTTTGCTTTAATGGCTGCTGAATGAGTTATACGGTTGTGGTACTGGTAATTCACCCTTTTCCTGGTATTGTGTGATCTTGGAGTTGGTATATATAATTAGAGGGGAATGTGTGGAGGAGGGGGTAAAGGGGGCTTGCCCCCTGCATAAAACATTTGTTATGCTTTTGTGATTCAGCCTTTCTTTATCAGTGTTTTTTTGTTTTGCTCATTTGAGTGTTTTTTATTAGGCATTGGGTAATCAAATATATACATATGCACACACACACACACACACACATATATATATATATATATATATATATATATATATATATATACACATATATACATATATGAGTTTATGTCAACTAATCAAAATGTAAAAGCACTGAAAATCAATAGACCTTACTACTGCATGCTACCCAGAGCCAGTTCATGGTCAAATGGGGGCACTAAGCAGGGTAATGGATCAGCGCCCACCCCTTCAGCCATTCCGGTGTCCCATTATTTGGCTATCTCTCCCCAGTTACCATAAGCACTTTTCAACCTTTCAGTGTGCATACCATTTTCTTTCTTACTTCTGCAATGATCACAGACATTTGAATTTAATTAAAATTTTTTTACTTCAAATTTTATAGTGGGCCACGGTGGTGCAGCATTTAGCATTGTCACCTCACAGCAAGAGGTTCTTCCGTTCGATTCTCGGCTGGAATGCCTTCTGTGTGGAATCTGCATGTCCTCCCCCTGGTCGTATGATGTTTAAAGACATGCAGGTAGGTGCTTGCATGAATGGGTGTGCCTTCTTTGAAGGTTGGGCATCGGGCTGGCAACTCAACACCGTAAAATCTACTGCCAATCATTAGCGGACCAGAGTTCCACTGTGGCAACCCCTAACCGGGAAAAGCTGAAAGAAGCCTTCAAATTTTATAGCACAGACACTGACAGCCATTTGCTAAACAAAACAATACAGTCTGACAAATGAAAACAGATTAGCATGAACAACAGTAAACTTCTCTGCCCTTGAAATTTACATTCATTGAAACTGCACTGAAACCCACATTCACTGAAAATTCATCTGGCTAGTGGCAGATTAAGTGGGGTCTATGTCACAATATCAAATTGTGATAATGTTGAATGCCGACAATATTGAAAGTTCACGAGAACGAACTTGCTATTGTGGGGGGCTGTGCCCCCCACACCCCCAAATATATATTCCAACTCCAAGGTCGCACTACAGTGAAGAAAGGGCAAATATACCAATCCTCACTGTTCCGCGACCCCAAAAACACAAGTTCATTCTCATGAACTTTCAATATTTTCAATGTTCGACATTATCACCATTCGATATGGTGATATAGACCCATTAAGTGTACTTTTGGTCTGTTTTCAAACCAAGTGTCCCCTGTGCACATTTTTAGGACCATGCATAAATGCATGTGTTCTATGATTCACCTTCCCGAATTGGTATTACAACCACAGGTATATGACAACATAGAGATGTTATGATACAACTCTGCATATGTAGCGTAGTCTGAAGAGTAATGTTATTACTTACCAGTGACAAATTTACCATGGACTGCCAAGTTTGAGGTTAATGTTAACATGTCTCCATTATGCTTAGTCATACATACATACATACAGGTCTATACTCACAGGCCGGCAAGAGGACATCTGATAATCTCCAGAAGATGGCTGCCACACCTGGCTAGTCACTGAGGTATGTCCTTGGACACACATTTTCCCAAGACCCTCTCTATTTTTACAGTTTGATATACTGGTATATATTTTGGTTTATCCTGTTCTGTCTCCATTTATAGAAGGTTTATAAGAGATGTGATAATCTCAATGGAATAAGGTGAAGCTGCTCTTCAATTACACATTTTCTGAGAAGAATTCTCAGGAGGAGATTCCACATGGAGTAGCTACCATGTATGCTCTGAATGGTTTTGTATTCCCAGGAAAGAAATTGCTACATTGTAAACTGGATTATGTAGTTAAGGGTACCATTTCTTGGACACTGGTGTGTAGAATGGTGGAGCCACATAGATTCTCGGGCACATGCATCAGAAGATCCTGGGATCACATGATCACATGATCCTAGCTCTTCAGGGGAAGGTGTCCAGGGTTCTTAACATCTGGCCTATACATGACAGGCAGCAGCAGTCCATCAATATAGCATTTTCTTCATCAGTACACTGGATCCTTGATTTAAACCACAGTGTGGCATCCCACCCTATTCCTAATCACAGATGCCATGGCTACACATTTGACTAACAATTATAGTTTTATATCAGGGTGCTTAAGACATATGATTTAGTATTAGCATACTAAAATTCCAACCTCTGGCATTTCTGCATACAGAGAATAGGATACATATTGCCATCCACATTATGTTGCACATGTACTGCTATTATGTATGCATAACTGGAACACAAGACACATCTGATATGTACATCTAAAGCCTTCTTTATAAAGCAAATGTAAAGAGAGAGCCACACATGACTTCCATTTTATGTTAACCCTTTCGTATGGCTCTATCACATAAATAAATTAATAAACAAACAAAATGAAACAGTATAGACTGAAAAATAATGGTCGTACTTAGGCAAGAAATGTAGTGCTACTATGTCTAGGTATACAGAGAGCAAATAAATAGTACAGCTATAGTCCTTGATAGTTTGGATATATTCAGCTTCATAACTTTTGTAGTAATGTTGTTATAATGTATATAAATATATATGAGTGACCTATACATTCTTAAAAATGAAGTTACTGAATAGAAAAAAGCTAGTACAGCTGATCAAAAATCATACTATCTAATGTACTATCTTTTTCTTTTTTCAAGATTGCAGTACAGTGGGGAGCAATGAATGTGTCCTTTCCCCACTGTAGTACAGTCTCTGAGTTGGTATATATTGTATTGTATGTATGTATTATATATATATATATATATATATATATATATATATATATATATATATATATATATATATATATATATATGCATCAATCATTAGTAGAGGGTGTGGTGCAGCCCACCCCCCCACACACACACACATACACATAGGAAGTTCATGGGGAATGACCACCTGCAAACACAGTTATTTTTTTCCATTCTCATTTTCAGGCAGGAAGCTGTTTGGCTAGTTTTGTTCAGTCAGTTACCTTTCAATGCTTAGCTTTGTCAGATCAATGTACAGACACATACATACATAATTACACTGTGTATGATTAAACTTATTTAATATCAAACAGAAAACAGCAACATAAATAAGGCTGAATATACATAATATTAAAAACCATACACACCAATCCCACAAAAGATTAAAAAAGAAAAGCAATTCACTTTTCTGTTCTTTACACTAAAATCCCTCATAACATTAACCTCTAATATGTCTGACTAGTGGTAGTATTATGGGAAGGTTTTTTAGCATAAGGTGTAGCATTAGGCTTAGAGTTTATATATATATATATATATATATATATATTTTTTTTTTTTTTATTTATACATACATATATATATATTTTTTTCCAGGTTGGGTGCAAGGGCAGCATTAGGGTTAGCACATATTACTAAGGTGGAGCAAGGGGGCAAGCCTTTCTGTACTAAGGCATCAGCAACTTCCAAAAGTGATGCTTTGAGATCCAACTAAAGAGCACATGATAAGCAACAGTGTTCCTTATGTTTCAGTGGGGAAGAGGGTAATCCACAGCCTGTTCTAGGATGAGATGCATTCTAAACCATGGAAAACAAACCTCTGGGCAAGTGCATATGAGGTAGGCATAGTCTGCTCCTGGAAACTGGCACCTCCAGAACTGATCATTTCCCATCATACCCCACCTTTACATTTTCACTGATATTAGATATCTTTTGATGTATGAGCTGTGAAAACCACTGAAAAAGCCTATAATGCTCCAGGCATTGCACCATGATCTTTTTTCAATAGTTCAAGAATGCACTGCATGTTCAAAGATTACTTCTATTCCTCATTCAACATGGCAAACTGAAATGTTTCGTAGGTAATGAGGCATCTGTATATCATGCCTATAGTGTACAGTCCCTTTGTCCATTTGGAAAATGCTAAGGGCTTTCCCTTTCTTACATATTACTACCATCTACATCCCATTTGTCCCCATTCTGTGCTTCATAATACCTGAACATAGTAGTAAGTCTTGCCATCTGCTCTTAAACATCAACATCAGCTCCCCTAGGAAATGCAAGTACCCAAAAGAAAATTTTTCCTTGAATCCACTTTTCCACAAAACAGGTTTATTATTCACCAGTACCTTCATGGAACTGTCCCAGCAGCAGAGTGTCCTACATAATCTGTAACCCAGTTACCTATCAAGGACAGCAGCAGAGTGTGTCGTGCACAGTCTGTAACCCAGTTACCTATCATAGACAGCAGCAGAGTGTTGTGCACAGTCTGTAACCCAGTTACCTATCAAGGACAGCAGCAGAGTGTCCTGCACAGTCTGTAACCCAGTTACCTATCATGGACAGCAGCAGAGTGTGTCGTGCACAGTCTGTAACCCAGTTACCTATCATGGACAGCAGCAGAGTGTCGTGCACAGTCTGTAACCCAATTACCTATCAAGGACAGCAGCAGAGTGTTGTGCACAGTCTGTAACCCAGTTACCTATTAAGGACAGCAGCAGAGTGTCGTGCACAGTCTGTAACCCAGTTACCTATCATGGACAGCAGCAGAGTGTCGTGCACAGTCTGTAACCCAGTTAATTATCAAGGACAGCAGCAGAGTGTTGTGCACAGTCTGTAACCCAGTTACCTATCAAGGACAGCAGTAGAGTGTCGTGCACAGTCTGTAACCCAGTTACCTATCAAGGACAGCAGCAGAGTGTCGTGCACAGTCTGTAACCCAGTTACCTATCATGGACAGCAGCAGAGTGTCGTACACAGTCTGTAACCCAGTTACCTATCATGGACAGCAGCAGAGTGTCGTACACAGTCTGTAACCCAGTTACCTATCATGGACAGCAGCAGAGTGTCGTACACAGTCTGTAACCCAGTTACCTATTAAGGACAGCAGCAGAGTGTCGTGCACAGTCTGTAACTCAGTTACCTATCATAGACAGCAGCGGAGTGTCGTACACAGTCTATAACCCAGTTACCTATTAAGGACAGCAGCAGAGTGTCGTACACAGTCTGTAACCCAGTTACCTATTAAGGACAGCAGCAGAGTGTCGTGCACAGTCTGTAACTCAGTTACCTATCATAGACAGCAGCAGAGTGTCGTACACAGTCTGTAACCCAGTTACCTATTAAGGGCAGCAGCAGAGTGTCGTACACAGTCTGTAACCCAATTACCTATTAATGACAGCAGCAGAGTGTCATGCTTAGTCTGTAACCCAGTTACCTATCATGGACAGCAGCAGAGTGTCCTGCACAGTCTGTAACCCAGTTACCTATCGTGGACAGCAGCAGAGTGTCGTGCACAGTCTGTAACCCCATTACCTATCATGGACAGCAGAAGAGTGTCGTGCACAGTCTGTAACCCAGTTACCTATCATGGACAGCAGCAGAGTGTCGTGCACAGTCTGCATCCCAGTTACCCTATCATGGACAGCAGCAGAGTGTCGTGCACAGTCTGTAACCCAGTTACCTATCAAGGACAGCAGCAGAGTGTCAGGCACAGTCTGTAACTCAGTTACCTATCAAGGACAGCAGCAGAGAGTCGTGCACAGTCTGTAACCCAGTTACCTATCATGGACAGCAGCAGAGTGTCGTGCACAGTCTGTAACCCAGTTACCTATCATGGACAGCAGCAGAGTGTCAGGCACAGTCTGTAACCCAGTTACCTATCATGGACAGCAGCAGAGTGTCGTGCACAGTCTGTATCCCAGTTACCTATCATGGACAGCAGCAGAGTATCATGCACAGTCTGTAACCCAGTTACCTATCATGGACAGCAGCAGAGTGTTGTGCACAGTCTGTAACCCAGTTACCTATCATGGACAGCAGTAGAGCGTCCTGCACAGTCTGTAACCCAGTTACCTATCAAGGACAGCTGTAGAGTGTCCTGCACAGTCTGTAACCCAGTTACCTATCATGGACAGCAGCAGAGTGTCATGCACAGTCTGTAACCCAGTTACCTATCATGGACAGCAGCAGAGTGTCGTGCACAGTCTGTAACCCAGTTAATTATCAAGGACAGCAGCAGAGTGTTGTGCACAGTCTGTAACCCAGTTACCTATCAAGGACAGCAGCAGAGTGTCGTGCACAGTCTGTAACCCAGTTACCTATCATGGACAGCAGCAGAGTGTCGTGCACAGTCTGTAACCCAGTTAATTATCAAGGACAGCAGCAGAGTGTTGTGCACAGTCTGTAACCCAGTTACCTATCAAGGACAGCAGTAGAGTGTTGTGCACAGTCTGTAACCCAGTTAATTATCAAGGACAGCAGCAGAGTGTCCTGCACGGTCTGTAACCTGGTTACCTATCATGGACAGCAGCAGAGTGTCGTGCACAGTTTGTAAACCAGTTACCTATCATGGACTGAGGCCTGCATTCAGCACCTCTTGGATCATAGACTATGTCTTCTGCCTTGCCACTGAGCCATTGTAACTGCACCTATAGTTCCCAATGACTGTTGTCTGGTCTTAATGTCAGAACTGAGAAATGATGAGAGGCCAGATAAACTAAAGCTTGGCATAGCTTCCCCACCTCATCCCCAATCAAAATGGCACATCTGTTTCTATCAGGACAGAGGATGGTTTTCTGAGTCCCAGGTAAAATAACAAAATTTCATTTCTGATTTGTTCACCTGCTTGTCTAGAAAGATATGAGAAATATTCTTGCATAAGAACAAATGTTTTGGTAAGATGACCATTTTAACTGCTTTAATTCTGGTGAATAAATGGCAGCTTTGGGTTTGCAATGTCCCCAACTGATACAGTGTACTCTTACAAAACAGAGTCAAGTTCAGTTTTACCAGTACCACTTTATCTCACAAAAAGTGTGCTCTCAAATATGATATCTTCTTATCTGTCTGAAAGCCCCTGGTTTTGTAGCACCATTTTATTTAATCTGTTTATGGGAAACAGGTACAATTTTGCAAAGACAGTATTTAAACTAGATATGGAAGCAAACTGCTCTAATAAGTTGTGCACTAATGTTAATTTTTTAATGGATGCCAAAAACAAATGATGTGCTCATTAGCAAACCAACTGGGCAGCATAGGTTCTGGAGTCACCATCTCAATACACAGATAATATGCATTGTGCCTGAGCATCAGGTGCAGTACTCCTGTTCCTAAAATAAAATAGTAGGGATCGCAGGTGGCAACCCAGTCTGGCATCCCTTACCAAAGAGATAGGGAAGATAGACAATTTAAACTAATATAGACTGCAGGATTTATATGTAAGATCTTGCCTCAGTACAAAAATTTACTGTTCGTAATTCCAAATCTGTCCATAAGAAACTCCATTCAGTGGAGTCAAAGGCCGAACAGAAATCCGATCTGATTTTCTCTGTGAAAATGCCAGCTGAGCTGACATATACTAATTAGTTCAGGGCTCTCCTCCCCTAGAGTCTACAAAGGCCTACATATGTGGCTTGATCCATTTTGATAAGTAATGTTCAAGTCAGAGTGCTAGCATTTCTGCCAGATATTGTCATCCACTGGCATTAAGTGTATTGATCTATAGTTACTTGGCTCTATGGCAATTTTTCTTCCTTATATACTAAAACTACTTGTGGCTAACCCACTGGAAAATGGATGTTTGTAATGTGTCCAGCCTTGTGATGCAATTCCAATAGCCTCAAAGCTATGTTTCATGCTGGAGTAGTATATCCCTGTAGCGTAAGCCCTAAATCCATTAAAATATCCTTGCAGTCTGTATGTTCCCATTCAGATACATCTCTTCAGCTATTAACCATGCACTATGCATTCCTCTCCCTTAGTACAGCTGCAAGCAATTTAGTGGAAGAGAAATTCTTAACACACTAAAGCAACTTGCATCTATCCTAGCTATCCTTTAGATACTAGCATTTAACTACTTTATATTCCTATCAAAATATTGTAATCTGTCCTTTCAAGTCTGACTTGGTACGGCCTCTGACCTTGTTTCTTTTTTACACCTTCTTAAACCAGGTACATATTTGGTCTGCATATGACTTGCTCTCTTACCTTTTCTGGATCAACAGATCTCAGCATTCAAAATGCCATGTGCCAAAATGCTGAAAAAAAACCAAAACTACAGGAGAAGGGCAAATCTTGGATATTGCTCTTTTAAACATAATTTTTCAAGGAGAAAGTCCCCCCTGCACTCCCCAAAGTGTCTGGGGGCAAGCCCCCTACACTCCATAAACTTATATATACCAACTCTGTGATCACCATACCTCAAAGAAAACTGAATATTCCAAGAAATGGCCACCTCAGACTTATTATTTGTAAGTCAGTTTTTTTACCCATTCAGTCTCTGTGTTTCAAATGGTTACCATACATTACTGGCTACATATTCATTTCTTTAGTAGTAATTTAAATACCACTGAGTGTGCCTCATTGTTATTGTTTTCCTATAATCTGTTTTCCAATAGTGCTTTATCCATTCGCTAAGATCATTTTTATCTGCCTTACTTTTAAGTAGGCAGTGGATCAGTCATCAATGCACAGGTGATGGACCAGGCCCAAACTCTTCCAAGTGTAATGAAATCAAACTATTACCTGAAATAGGGACTGAACATATTTCTGAGGAGGAGACCAGCCCCAAGACTGAGACTCATGAATCAAAAATGTAGCCTGCTTATGACCCCAATAGGTGGACTAAGAAAAGTAAAACACAAAGTTTTGAAGTAAGTTTTCCATATGGTAATAAACTGCACATCCTCATACAGTTGAGAAATGGGTTTAGTTATTCTGGTGCACTCACTTTCCCTACAGGTATCTTATCAAGTCATGGATCAATAAAAAACTGAAGTTTCCATCAGTATAATTGATGTGTGCAGATCTTCTGTTTGGATAGCAAATTCTTGAGAGGGTAGCTTCATCTTAATTTATCCCATGAAAGTTTGCTACAACAAGGTCACCTTGAGTAGTGGTTAGTTTCAGTACTATCCATCTACTGTGTTAGACCTACATAGAGGTATTCACTTCACATCCAAGGTTCCAACCCAAAATGTTCATACCTCGTTTGGGAGAGGTCACACAGCTGGCCATCCTCAGCTTTCCAACCTTTCAAGAAAGGCTATGCCATCATTTTGGCTAGTTTCATGTCTTGCAGTAACAGCACCACAGCTTTCAATTTCTTCCAGCAGTCCAGAACTACCTTCATCTTCTCTGGATTCTAACACCATTACATTCCATGTGATAAATGCTGTCATAAACCAGGCAAGCATGCCCCAAAATAACTCTACTACCTGCTACATAATCACACTAAACAGACAGGGATCCAGGATCCAGGATCCTCCAGTATAACAGTCTCACAATTGGGTAGTCTTACCGTGAGTAAGCAAAGAACTGACACCACAGTGTTGCAGAGATCACTTCCCTTGGGAGACATCCCCAAATAGAAGGTGGAATTCTCAATCATTTCCACCTCACAACCATAAACAGCATGTTAGCTCTGCATTACTTAAAAAAAAAATAATGTGGGAGGAGTCATGCCTACACATAAGCATACTTAAGAATATTCCAGCAGCAGCAGTATAGAACTGTTTTTGCTGAGAAAAGCAAACGGCTCAAACTATATTATTAACCCCATGAACACCAAAAATCCCCTGCAATGCTTGGATATGACTATGAATCTCCATCAGGCATGAATGAATAGCATGTAGTTTGAGCCACGCTTCAAAACAGTTGTATAGTTACCTACAGTAGTAAACACTGATAATCAAGTCAGTTATACTTTGAAAGAATCAGTAATTAAACACCTGTCTTTTGTAGTGCTAACTGTACATTTTCCTCATTTCAGTCTGTCACAGGAAGAAAGACAAAGCTTAAACAGTTACCAGACAATTTAGTTTATTATACATGACAATGATACCCCTAGCAAGAGTACATATTTAGTGATGTCCATTTCAGTGAAAATAACTGCATTCAGCTAAAGAGTACAAGGTCACAACATTCAAACAACTTAAAACCTTATGGGGACACAGATCAAATAAAGGATATAATTAGCAGTTCCTGTACCCTTAACTCCACAAGTCAGTCCTTTTACTGATTTTCCAGTAATTTTTTTTCTAGTAAACAAAGGCATGTGGCTATAATGCTGCCTTGAGGGTCAGGATTCTCCCTAAGGCCCACCTCTTCCATAATCATCCACATACTTTCCCTCCTATGAAGCACCAACAGAAACATGCACATTTAACATGCAAAAGGCCAGTGTTTTAAACAAAAACGGTCACACACAAACATATTTACAAATAACAGCCATTATGTCTAGTTTCTCCTGTAGTTGAGTTGTATGCAGATTAAGTAAGCATATATGCCATCCTTTCAGCATACTGACATACAATTCCATCAAGATAATAGCACCAGTAAAGTATGGATTAAGTAAGCATATATGCCATCCCTTCAGCACATTGACATTCAATTCCATCAAGATAATAGCACCAGTAATGCACCTGCTAACCCCAGCAGCCAGCACATATCTCCATACAATAGCCTGACCTTCAAGCAGGAGAGAAAAAGTGAAGAGTTAGTATCCAGTGATCCAAACCACTTTCGTACTCTTGCAGTCAGTCAACCCTTCCATCACCTGAATGGCCTTGGTTTGTTCCACTGATGTCTCATATGGTTTAGTCTCCAAGAATAGAAGCTCCTGTGTGCAAAAAACATGAATCTTCCACAAGTTCCAGTTTTGCATCATCCATTAATGTTTACAGTGGGCTGTATGTGTTTGTAGTGAGACCTGAAGCTGGAAATAAATTTGTTCTGATGGGAATCTGCTTAGAGACAGACATTCATGGAGACAGTATGGTGGCCAGCATACCTAGTGGAACACTTTTACTCTTTTTAAGATGCTTTGAGTTGACTGGAGGGGATGGTGGTAGTTTTGATTATCTCTTACCTTCAGTGATATGGGATACATACATCTTTTGCATGCCTTCTTGCATTGGCCAGCTACTCTGGTCCCTAGCTAAGAAGTGTGCAAAGGATTCCACCTCTATTAGTAATCCAAATCCACTTCACTTTCCATCCACTGTTATATAAAGGTGTGTAGGCTACCTTAACTGTACAAGAACCTCCATATCGTGAACATTGTGAATAGCCTCCCTTTCTTATTGAGGCCAGCATGTTGTAGTAGTCACAAGTGATCCCCATCTGCACTCTGGCCAGTACTAGTAGAGGCCCTAGGCTTCTTGCCTTCCTTAATATCATCACCTTGTGATTATAATCTAATAACCAAACAGAAAATGTCTGGAGAGGTTAAATGGCTAGAAAATAGCAGTGATTTTGTGTATTTTCTCCATGCTTGGCATGGTAGGAGCCCTCAATAATTTCTTCAGCTCATTCTGATAAATGTTTTCTGGATCTTGGCCCTCTAATCCCTCTGGGAGCTTGATGGCATGCAACTAGTTTCTTCTATTCTGATCCTTCAGATTGTACATTTTGGCTTCTATCATGTCTACCAAGCTTGATATTTCTTTAGTCGGGCCACATGCTGGGCTGCATCCAGCTATTTCTACTGTACTTCTGTAGTGGACAAGGCCAGTTCCTTGCACATATTATCAGTTATCTTCTTGCTTATGTACCTTCTCCTTAGGAGTTACAGTATCTTCAAAGACAACTCTCGCCATCAGCATCAGAGATAACAATGTCTTTGTGAGATCCTGGGGGCTTTGAGAGCTTACTACAACAGTGGGAGGTGGGTCAGAATCTTTAAAGTCACACATGCTTCACAAAGTCACACTTTAATTCAGTAGCAGTTACAGTGCATGACAGAATCCATCTACCAGTCTTACAAGTCATATCACAACTGACGATTTTACATAAAATGTTAATCAGAGAAGCTAAACAAAGTCTGGCAGCTGACACAGAGGTTTACAGCTGTGGCCTGTAGTTCCTCACTTGCCTACTGTGTGACCTTGAGCAAATCACTTAGACAATGCTTGGGAGTACTTGGGAATTTGGGTTAGGCTTCTTAATTGTCTCTTGGAATGCAAACTTAACAATTACCTGAACCTAAAAAGCTAGTGCCTTATGTACATTGATATTTGCCTTCCTATGTTGTTTCTTTTATGATGGCTCCTTGGATTAAAACCAAATTTTTTCTTAATGGCACTGTATGGAATTCTACAAAATAATAGAGAAAATCATCTGTTATCATCCAAAATTGTTTTTGAACTGTGAAAAGCAGCAGGGCTCTCATTCATAAAGTAGTTACATTCATATATAGTTAATATGGGGTAAAAGTTTTGAATAGTTACAAAATTATGAAGTTGAATTTGGCAAATTAAATATGGCATTACAAATAGCAACTTGTGGCCATGTGCCCTAAAACTTAATATGCATTACTGGCATTGACAAGCTTCTTTGTTTAGCACTGAATTGTTTTCTCAGTTATGCTATGTATGTTGAAGTTGCAACTCATTTTATAAAAATGAACCACAGTGTTTCCAGACAGCTTATTTTTGTTATTTTTCTGTACAGTTTTTCTGTATGGACATGTCCATAAAGTGCAATTGAGGGCTTCAGGTAGTGATTTACACACAACACTAAGTATTCTGGGTAATAAAAAGTTACTTCTTTACCAGTAGAGGCATTTATGTATGTTGTAGTCTCAGTACTACATAATTACATATGTTACTTTCAAATTAAAGAATTTCACCTACAAAACCTAGTTAAACTGAGGAAGTAAGTGATTCTTCTAGATGAAATTAACATGAAAATAACTGTAGTCTGTATACTAATTTAGGAGGTAGGTATTGTGGGCTCTACCCTTACTTTTATAATAGCAGAAGTCTGTTACTCCATGAATTTCAGGTGGCCAGCTTATCAATGAAATAAAACACTACATTATATATATTTTGTATCAAAAACTGTGCAACATGGTTATTCATATGGGAAGGGTGTTTATTCCAGCTCCGTAAGGGTTTTATATTTATCTGATAAACACTTTAATAGAATATGATTGGCCCATGTTTTATGATGGATCCATAAACACATCATAAAAAGACAGCTATCTCACAATACAAAATATCACACATTCCCACTCCCTAACTATACTACCTGTAAAGTCACACAATCTCAGATTAAAAGAAAACTTCAATACAAAATCTCCTCTTCCCTTTTCTTCAATTCACATAACCCCAGAGAAGCCATTGCAACACATTCAATTAAAAAATGAACACACTAAGACAATGAAATAACAGCAGATAGTCACACAGCTATATCAGCAAAGAAGCCAAAAATTGAAAAAATGATAATGCTTTCAGTTTGTGGGGAAATATGTTACACACCCGCAATCAGCAAATTAACCGTGTTACCACATCTTGGGAAGGTTTACAGTATATACATTTGAAGCTCATTATTGTATTCTGTCAGTGAAACCTCATAAAATATGGGTACAAAATATTAACATGTAGCAAGGCATGACAATTATTACAGATAAGATAACATTTTCTTTTCAGAATGGAAAATATCAGGTAATCCCTGGACATGAAAAAGGATATTCTCGAAAGCCGACAATGTTGAATCTGACATTGTCGACACACGAGAATATTGAACGCTCAGAATCTCGAGCATGTAAACAGAAATTTCTGTAAGGGGAGATTTCCATTTACTGCAATGTAGTGCAGTCTCGGAGTTGGTATATTTAAGTAGCGGGGTGTAGGGGATGCAGGGGGCTTGCCCCCTGCTTAAACCCATTAGGGTACTTTTTTTTTTTTTGTCTTTTTATAAGGTCAACGTTTGAAGACATCGACCATATGGTGTCGACCATATGTTGTTCAATGTTTTCACCCATCGATCTTATAATATAGACCCATGAAAATGCTAGTTACTGAAAAAATATTACATGGCTCTTACTTGCTTCTTGCTTCTTGCCTGGATGGATTCTTGCTAAAATTCAAAGTCTGATTATATTTGCATTCACAGTCTGTTGCATACAGAAACTTGCAGAATATACACTGATGAGAGAATATACTTTGCAGCATCAACTTTAAAGAGCAGTAACAAATAACTTTTTATAATAAATCAAACGAAACCACGTTGCAGCTTAAAAGTACTGTTCCAACTTTACTTCTCATACAGTACAGATGATGTGAGAGATATAACATTTACCTCAGAACATCAAATGTGTTCCTACCATATCCCTAAACAACTGGATTTATACAGCTCTTTATATACTCTTTTTAGTCATGCATAAACATATTTTGGAGAATTGCTTATCCTGTAGAAACAATACTAAACTTCCTTGTTTAACAATGTCTTGTAAGAGACCAGCTTTTCTGACAGTGTGAATATCCTGTAACAGTGTCCTGATGTCCATGTAGAAAAACATATTTTGAGGAAACACATTGTCCTGTATTCTATTTGAATCTGTGTATAGAAACATGTGTTCTTATGTCAATGCTGATAAGCATATCCTGTTTTTTATGAAGAAGATCAGCTTTTCTGACAGTGTGAACATCCTGTATTTTATTTGGATCTTTGTATCTGTTCTTATGTCATATCCTGTTTTTCCATGCAGAAAAACATGTCATTGTTCTTTAAAAGCAGATTTTGCATTTTTGTTCTTGCATAACATCCTGTTTTGAGTCTGTAAGGGAATAATGTCCATTCAGCAGATTCCTTTTCTAAGCCATGGTCATTTAGTATGACTGCTGATCACATTTTACTTAAACTTTGTTTCTGCATTTAAGCAAGCCTTTTCTTTCAGCATATTTACAACATAATTAATTTCAGATTTATATTCATAAAATCTAACAATTCCTCTGTTTTTAAACATACTCAAAACATTTTATATAGAAAACACAAGAAACAAACCTTTAGTTTGATACAACAAATCAAAATGCAATTTTACATAGTTAATACAATGATATTAAAGTATTACTACCAAAACTGAATGTATTTAACAACTTTTTCTTTTGCAGACCATTCTGTGAAAATATTTTATCAGTTATGAGCTGTGTCTGCTTTAATGTTATTATTTTTTTTTAACATGATCAATTTATTCTTTTGCAATCACAGAATTTAATTTATGACTTAGAACTGTTCCATTAACTCTTTGCAGCTGTTAAATTAACTATGAGACAATAACTATGTGCTACTGCAAGCATTTATACACTACTGAAAACACACAATTTCAATGTCATTTTAACCATAATATTGTGGTCAAGTCTTTGAACTGCCCATTAACATCTTGGTAAAGTACTGAACTGGGCTTAGATAATAAATATTTGAAAGCAATTATTTTACTGGGGTAAACCAGTGATATTACAACTTGACAAATTACTTTTGAACTTATTACAATGTATCCTGTACAGTATGTATTTACATAGACTGTTTGCTGTTCATGCATTTTTACTGGGGTAAACCAGTGATATTACAACTTGACAAATTACTTTTGAACTTATTACAATGTATCCTGTACAGTATGTATTTACATAGACTGTTTGCTGTTCATGCATTTCAATCTAGTAGGTACCCTGGACCCATTTTTTATTTAAATATGTTTTTTCACACATATTTATTACTAGACATTAATCTCATTTGTACTGAATTCTTCTGCATTTGTACATACAAAGACTATCATTTGTACTGAATTCTTCTGCATTTGTACATACAATGACTATAAAGTACATTTACTCTAATCTTACAAATTTAATAACATTAATATTAAGCAAAATCTTGGAAAATGTTTGTCTCTTTAGAAATATCTAGTGAAATTGACACCAAATTCATATGTCCTGTTATTTTAAACTACATACTCAACAATTATTAAAAATATTCATGCTTTTTTATACCAACATTGAAACATATTAAAATAGTGACCATTCTTGCTATTAGAAACATTTATGCATTTTTGCATATCTTTATTCTCTCTTGTATAGCTGTAATCAGTTTTAAGCCATCTCTTGGTTTTTTAAACCATCTCTTGTATAGCTTTACGTTTAACAGGCTGTAAATATAATTTAATTCTAAACAATACAATAATAACCATTATGATAGCTATTAACAACTTGTAAAATATCTTATCCTGTCAGGTTTAATCCAGTTTACCAGTATTTCTAATACACTAATACCTGTTTTTCCTAGAAGGAATGAGATATTTTCCTGTAGCTTTATTTTACACCCTTATTATTTATTTTTTCTGTAGCTTTATTTCAGAACCTTGTCACAGTCTGTTTATACAGACAGTGTAAAACTATACAGTCAGTGTAAAACTGAGAAAGTACCCCTGTAGTACTTCAGCACTGTTTACCTGAAAATAGAATGTATGTCAGCCTAACACTATGGTTATACATTTATTTTATTAAATTATGAACTTTTGTCTGATTTGATAATTTTTTATAAAGCTTTTGCTGTTTACTACCACTAGTAGGCATTTACACCCTCCTGCATAATTGATTTGAACTGTATATATATACTATAGCCCATTTGCTGGCTGTACTTGATACAACTGAGGTTTTTTTTTGTCCTTTTAACATTTACTTGCAAACAGATTATCAGTGACATCTATGCACAATTGTGGCATTTTATTACAATTACCAAATAGTGTTGCCTGTACACATTTTAACAATTATGTTTTAATAACAATGATGCTTTACTCAAGCTACTTGCCTGGCAATCAGTCTTGTTGTTTATCTTATCTTTCCAGCATTTCCTGTAACTATTCATTCAGTCTAGGAAGGTCTTGGCTCACATTTCATACTCTGTAAAACTATAGTTAATTCTTTTAGCATTTTTCCTTTAATGTGATTGTGATTTGCATAACTATACATTTATACTACATAAATAGACATCATTTTATAATTACCTTACATGGATTTCAGTATTTTTTATTTTTTTATTTAACTATTTAACTGTCCTGCCATTAATTTTACAAAACTGTTTGAATAATACCATCTGTGATTTTCTTTTTAAAATTCAGAACTTTAACTGTTTGGTGTTACTATATAATTATAAACAAATTGTAAAAAACAAAATAGATATTAGTTTAACCAACACATTTATATTTATATTTGCTGTTGTCTGCCTGTTATTCTTGTGTTTAGATGAAAAGAACACACTGCATGTTTGTCTTGTATCTGTATATCCTATTAACTAGTTTCATTTAATTTTTATACACTAGAACAGTTTTGTTTACCTTTTGACTATGCTAATGAATGGCATTCATATGCTTTATTTTACTGTAGTACTGATAGATGTCCAGACATCAGATCCTACCATCCTACCATGTATGTTTAACCATTTTCAAAACATAAACATATTATAAAATATATTTCTTTTGCACAGATTAGCTGTGTATGTAGGAAGTTTTTAGTTAGTCAGTTCAGCTAGAAACACTTTACCCTTAGTTAATTCTTCAGATCTGTCTTTACAGTCTATTTCTTTTCGCAATATGATACAATAAAATGCAGTTTTTGTTGAGCACACACATAACATTTTGTCATATTTCACATGGTTCTTTGAGATACCAGTCAAATATTGTAATACATTTGCATAATGCCTTACTATGAACCTGCCCTAATAATTTTACATTCATGAATTATAAATAATATCCATACTATCTAATATACGATCAGGCTGTTGTTGCAGATGAAGTCACTTTGAGAAGCTGGAAAGCACAACAGGCAGTGGACTGATGGGCTAGTGGATATCCCCCTTTCTTGAAGAATTTATGGCACTGCAAATTTCTTGAACTAGTCTCACTCCGGATTAGTAGGCTCTAAAAAACTTTACTACTGCAAGCTGCATAAACTGGAATACTTCTGTTCAGAATTGACACATACGTACAAAATGTTAGTTACTGCGATGGATTCTTGCTAAAATTCAAAGTCTGATTATATTTGCATTCACAGTCTGTTGCATACAGAAACTTGCAGAATATACACTGATGAGAGAATATACTTTGCAGCATCAACTTTAAAGAGCAGTAACAAATAACCAACTTTACTTCTCATATAGTACAGATGATGTGAGAGATATAACATTTACCTCAGAACACCAAATGTGTTCCTACCATATCCCTAAACAACTGGATTTATACAGCTCTTTATATACTCTTTTTAGTCATGCATAAACATATTTTGGAGAATTGCTTATCCTGTAGAAACAATACTAAACTTCCTTGTTTAACAATGTCTTGTAAGAGACCAGCTTTTCTGACAGTGTGAATATCCTGTAACAGTGTCCTGATGTCCACATTGTCCTGTATTCTATTTGAATCTGTGTATAGAAACATGTGTTCTTATGTCAATGCTGATAAGCATATCCTGTTTTTATGAAGAAAAACATATTTTTGAAAAAACACATGTCAGAGATCAACTTTTCTGATGTGTGTGAATGTATTTATTTTTTTTCTTTGTATCTGTTCTGTTCTTATTATATATCCTGTTTTCCATGAAAAAAAAAAATTATTCATTAATTAAAAAATTTTTTTTTTGCATTTTGTTCTTTTAACATCCTGTTTTGAGTCTGTAAGGGAATAATGTCATTTCAGCAGATCCTTTTTTCAGCCATGGTCATTTAGTATGACTGCTGATCACATTTTACTTAAACTTTGTTTCTGCATTTTTTCTTTCAGCATATTTACAACATAATTAATTTCAGATTTATATTCATAAAATCTAACAGTTACTACATTAATGAAAATCTTTGAGAAAAATACAGACTTATAAGTGCAGTGAACTATTGCAAAGTATCAAAGTTGAAATGCTGAGTGCACTTTTTAGGTTTATAAATTCATAGGTCAGTACAAGGCAGCTGCCATTGTTGGCCATTTTAAGCCTAGGCATTTTCTCTTTTTGTGCTCAAATTAATTTATGGCCTTACCCGTTCCATGGTTGATAATTATGTATTACCCCTAATGACAATAAATGGGATCATAGTATAATATGAAAGGCCCATGCATGGGATAAAGCACTAAGGAGATGCATCTGTCCATTAGTAATTCAGGGGACAGTCCTGGGGAAAATTTTCTATTAATTGTATGGATTTTTTTACTGTTTTTGTGTGTAACTGCACAACCTATTTCTAGGCTCTGATACTGTGCAGACTGCTCTATTTTGTTTCAGAAGCTTTATAAGTAGCTAGTGACTTTACTGAATTCCATCCTAATATTTGTGTTCTAAACTGAACCTGCATCTAGAGAAAGTGTATAATTGTCAGAGCAACTACTTGCTGCATATGTTTTTAATGTTTAAATTGCTCATACACATTGAATAAGTGCATTTACAACCTGAATAACTTGTGCTAGCTGTACTGGAATTGCTTTTACTGACTATTTGCAGTTTTACAGTGATGAACAATTGATTAGTTTTACTGGTATATCTAGCAAGTGTTTGTTATGTTTCGCTACTACTACGTTTTCTTAGCCATAAACCTAGTCCACTCTGAAGTGTGCTACTTTTACCCCCCTAAACCTTTCTGAATGTAGTATTATAAAATAACTACCTGTTGTTGCCTTAATGCTTACCGTAGAATCTCTGCTTTTCTCGTTTTCTAGTCAAATTCTACATTTACCTACAGTAGCGTACTACAGCTCCTGCAAAACGGTGTCTACAGAATTGCAATTGGCCACCACAGTCTCTAACAACAAAAACTTTTTCTCTCCCAACAATTAAACAGTATAGGTTACAAATATAAAAAAAATATTTGTTAAGCTCTCTTTTACCGTGCTGTGTAACAAAGCAAGTCACCATTTTTGGTCAGCCATAGGGCTCTTTCTGCTTTATTTTTTGCCTCCTTCCCCTGTAACTAAAGTAAACTGATTCATACATTTGTCTCTCTAACCCCAACTTTTACAGCTATACCTTGTACCTTTGTGACTTTCTAATACTCAGACAAAGATTCCTGTTTGAAAGTTTTACTTATTTGTCTGATATTTGAACAGGTAACCCTGATAAAAACCTCAAAACTGTATACTGTTGGTCTGTCTTTCCTGATAAAAGTAAGTAAAATTAAAGTGCTGAGTGCAGGTTTTAGGCCCATACATTCAACTTACTTGTGTGGTGTGGTTCTGCCCACTCCACTCCCCTCCCCCTCACTCTGCTTGGGCTCACTCCCACCCCCAAATTCCACCCACCCTAAGTATCCTCAAATTTATACTTTCACCCCGTTGTCCTGTCACTCCCACAGCCCGCTCCCACCACCATAACTTGTGCTCTCACCCTTTCACTCTTCCCAACTCGTTACCAATCTTCCCATTTTCCCTGCTCACCTTGGGCTGCCTCCTCTGTGGCTTGCTTCTCTCGCACGTAACTCTTTCACTCCCTAGCACACCTACTGCCTTCTCACATACTCACTATTTCCACCTCTCAATACTGTTCCTTCCCTCACACTGCTTATTTCTACCCACCACCCTTCCCTAACATATGTCTTTATATTTTTCCCTATAACTCTTCCCCTCCTTTTCCCATCACACAGTGCTATCCTTACTGCAATTTCTCCCACTTCTAATCTCACTAGCCCTAAGCAATTCCTACCACACTGAGTTCCGTATATTCCACTCTTCCCCCACCTTTCCCTTTCCCAGATCTTTTCCAACATATAACCAAGTTCCAGTGACTGTTTCCCCCTCTCTTTTCTGTCTCTCCCCCTTTCAATGTCTTAAATTTAAACTTATGGCCTACCCCGCTCATACTCCTAAGCCCAAACTCAAGTCCCCCATTCCCCTTAATGACCACCCTCACCTTTTCCATCTTGTCTTTGCTCTTCTGGTTTCTGATGACATCCATCCTAATCTTGGTGCCTTCCCTCTCTCCACTCCCCCTTCACCTTCATCTGCTGACCCCCCAAAAATATCCTCAAATATCTCCAGCCTCAAGCATCTCTCTATCTCTGCAATGAACATCCAAAGCCTCAACAACAAAACGTCCAAACTTCAAGCATGGATGGCCCAACACAAACCAAACATCCTGGCCCTATTGGAAACCTGGCTAAAACTTCATATCAATTCCTCTGAATTTCTCCCACTTCAATGCAATAGCTATAGGTCTCATAGGACACCCAAAAAAGGTGGTGGAGTGGCTGTCTTGTACTCTGTTTCACTGACACTAACACCTATAGACATTACCCTGCCTAGTTTCTCCCTTGCTGAATTACTGCTCTTAGACTGCCACATCAATAAATATAGGAAGTTTGCTATTGCCTCTGTCTATATCCTCTCGGGTAAAAATATCCCTATCCTTGAACATATACTGTCCTGGATAAACACCTCTATCCCCTATGAAACCATCATTCTTGGATATGTTAATATAGATTGGAACTCCCTTATTGGTAACTCACCCCAACATTTCATAAATCTGTATGGATTCTCACAACTGATGACTACCTTTACCCACTAAAGTAAAAACACTACTTGTTCCACAACTGACTGAATCTTGACCAACTCTCCTACAACTATTGTAACCTTTCTACCTTCCTTGATTCTATTAGTGACCATTCTCCCTCTATCTTAAGACATTCTCCTCATCTCTCTAAGCCCATCTCTACAGAGATTGTAGGAAACTGATTAACTTTTCCCCTGAAACCTTTAACTATAGACTCTCTGCCATCAACTGGTCTTTCCTAAAAGCTCTCCCACTCAATGATGCTGTTATTAACTTTAACCACATTTTCCTTGATGTCCTAAACTCTCTTGCCCCAACTCGCAAAATCAGAATCAAATCTAATTTTGCACCCTGACTCTCCAAAACAACTCATGCTTTGATGCATGAATGAGATGCTCCATGGAAAAAATGGCAAATACTAAAACTCCCACCTTTCTCCAAGGTTATAAGCAACTCAGAAATTGTGTAAAAAATTATTATATTGGATAAACACCAATATTTTACTACATTTCAAAGCTCTCACCCAAATGGCCCGAAAAAATTCTGGAGTACTATCAACTCTCTGTTCCACACTGGTTGTCCTACCATCCCTAACCCTTTCACCTATCACTCTCCCTCTGAAACTGCAGACTTACTCAACAAACAGTTCATAAACAGCATCTCTAAACTCCTATCCTCCGGTAACTCTACTCATCCCAACTCATCTGTGTCACCCTCACCTCCCCCTAAACCTCTATGCTCCTCTGTCTCTCAGCTTTTTACCTTCTGACCTGTTTCTACTAAATATATAAAATCCCTGCTTCTTAAACTAAAACCATGCTCTCCCTCCACTGATAAACTCCCTCCTCAATTTCTGAAAATTGCTGCCGACTCTGTTGCATACCCTATATCTTTCTTAATCAACCACTCCATTCAGGAATCTACCTTACCAGAAATATGGAAATCCTTCTAAACCACTCCTCTGCACAAAGGTGGCAACTCTGTTGAACCCTCTAACTATAGACCAATCGCTATTCTCTCACCGCTCTCTAAGATCCCCGAAAAATGTATACATACTCAACTACTGTCCTATCTCATTCATGAAAATCTTCTAACCCCCTTGTAACATGGTTTCTGCCCTAAACCTTACTATCCTTTACTCAAAAATTTGCAGAAGCTAGTGAAAACAACCTCCTTGTCTCCTGTCTATTCCTTGATCTCTCTAAAGCCTTTGACACTGTGTCTCATCCCATCTTTCTTAACAAACTCTCAGACCTAAACCTCTCTCCTTCTACTCTTGGCTGGTTCCAGTCCTATCTTACTGGTAGAAAACAAGCTGTTAGATGGCAGCAGGCTTTCTCACCCTTCCTTGCTTTTCAAACAGAAGTACCCCAAGGCTCCATACTTGGACTGCTCCTTTTCAACATTTTTACCAACAACCTACATTCATCCTGCAGTCTCTCATCTGTAATAGAATACACAGACGATTATACTCTCTTATGTATCTCCAATACTATCTCTGCACTGCACACACTAACACATAATTCCTTTATCTCTGTTGAAAAATGGCTCAGAAACAATAAACTAATCCTTAACCCTAAGAAAACGCAACTCCTCTTCCTACCTCAGACACTCTCTTACCTTAAATCCAACTTTTTTCTTTCCTCCCTAGATGGCACCACTATCTCCCCTGCCTCACACACCAAACTCCTTGGGGTAGTAATTGATGACCGACTAAAATTTGACTTGCACATACAACAGGCCATCAAAAAACCCACCAAAAACTTGGACTACTTTATAGAAACAAAAAATTCCTCACTACTGCCACTAAACGGACTCTTGCGCAGACATTTCTCCTACCTAGTCTTTTATATGCTTCCCCCATCCTTACCAATATCCAAACTACCTCAATGCAGAAACTGGAACAAATGTACAACAAAATTGCCAGATTTATTCTAAACCAACCACTCTCTTCGCATCACTGCCTCTCACTAAACGAACTTCAGTGGCTGGAATTTCCACACCTTCTCCTACAATCGCAACTCCACACTACCTTTTTCATACTCAACAACCCCTCTGCCTGCCCTGCTCTCGCCTCTCTTGTTACTCTCTACTCTCCCCCCATCCTCTCTGGAGTGCTGATCAGCATCTTCTCTCAGTTTATAAACTCAAAAGGAATATTGGCAAACTACTTTACAAACACTCTGTCTCAATAAGTTGGAACAATCTCCCTCTCCATATTAGATCCAACCTTTCCTTTCCCTGTTTTAAAAAGGAGCTTAAATCCCACCTACTAAACTTGAAATTATGCCATTGCCTTGACCACACATAGTCTTAGTCTGTCCTACTGTATAACCTGTTGCATCGCTTAACTTTCTTTCTCTGTTAATAACTTCTGCTTAAACTAACCTCCTAAACCCTCAACTCTACTACTATAGCCTGACTATAGCCCTCTCATTTCTCTCCCCCTCCTGTTCTCCACACTATTTATCTTTTCCCCCCACTTCCTATTAATGTTTGTACATTGTCCTTCTTTTGAACAACAATTATCTTTTTGTTTTTACTTCCATGTAGTAAATATTTGACCACTGCTATCAGTGCAACCCTTAATGATCATAATTTTTTTCTTTTGTTTTTCTCTTTATAATTAATTTCATATTTGCATTGTTAATTTTAATAGTTTTTTGTCCTGTATGTTTATCTTTGCTTATGTTTGCTGGGGCTCTTTCCCCTTGAGTCTCCACTGAAAATGGGTTGCTTACTATCAATGCAATACAAATAATTAATAACCTTTTACAATTATTTTGTATTGTGATTGTTATTTAATATTTGTATATTGTCACTTTATCTGTACTTATGTTTGCCGGGGCTTTTCCCCTCGGGTCTCCACTGAAAATGGGTTTGTTTACAAACTCAGTTGGACTAACCCGGTTAAGAAATGTGAAATAAATAAATAAATAAATTTCTCATCCATATATCTAAGTTGTGCTTGAATATGGAAAGGAATGAACTTTGTTTTATGTGAATGGGGAGCCTGTTTCACAGCAGCAGTATCTCCTGCAAAATATACCTGTCCCTCCAAACCATTCTGTCAATGTTTAGATCCCTAGATAAGTATTTCTGATGCCATTTGACTAGCTGATGTGTACTAAATCCATCAGTACTGGGTCAGATGATGTCTTGTATGCCTGACACAGGTCACCTTTTAGCCGTCGATACTGAGTATAGTGAGAGGGCTTTGAGATTGTCCATGTATGTGGATATGTTGTTTAAGCCTTGTATCCCTTAAGCAAGGTATTTCTGTGGGTGTTCCAGTTGTTGCATATTTTGAGAGATACATGACAAAGGGGGCATTATATTCAATGATTGGCCTAAAAAGGGATGAGTAAAGGAGGACAATGACATCCCTAGATCTAGATAACACAATCCCTTTGTTTATAGAAGCATATTCTTACAATAATGGCTGCATGTTGGTCAAAAGTTAGGTCATTCTCCACATACATTACTAAATCCTGAACAACTGGGTCAACCCTTAGAGACATATTGTTAATGTGGTAGCTCCCTGAGATAGATGACCTTCTAAACGAAGTGATAATGCATTTTTTGGCATTTAGTGTCAGTCCATGATTTTAGCACCAGTTATTTATTTGGGACAAACCTTCCTGCAGGATGGCTAAGTAACTTGGGGATTCCACGATTGCTCCTACCTTGCAGTCATCTGCAAGCATAGTCAACCAGAGCCCTTTGATATTGGCTTTTACTTCAGAGAAGTAGATTCCAAACAGGAGAGGTCCCATCACAGAACCCTGTACGACTTCACTGGTGACTCTACCTAGGGATCTAAACCTCCTTTGCAACATTAACAGAATAGTTTGGAGGGACAGGTATATTTCAGAGAGGATACCGCTGCTGTGGAACAGAATCCCCATCCACATATAACAAAGTTCATCTCTCTCTCCATTTTCAAGTGCAACTTACATCTATGGATTGGCAACAGAAAGTTTACCCTAGGGCTGCCATTGTACTACTAATGGACACAGGCTGCTCCTAACTTTTTTTTATCCCATTCATGGACAAATCAAATTATAATATGATCCCAGTTATTCTCACTAGGGGTAATATATAATTGTTGAACATGAGATGGGTAAGGCCAGTCTAACATCAAATGGGATAGGTTAAGTCAAGCACCAAAAGGGCAGTTGGCTAGGCTTAAAATGGCCCGCAAGAGCTGCTGGCCTAGTTTTTACCTGTGAACCTGTGAACTGGTATTTTTCTGAAGGTAACTTCCCCTATTTTGTTTTCTAGCATCTTATCTGTGAGCCAGCTGGCAATCCAGTGAGTGAGACAGGGATTTTTTCAGTTTATTTTGCTTTTCTACTATGTGTGAGTGGGGAATTGTGTCAAAAGCTTTGACCAGGTTGAGGTATGCGGTATGTACTGTTTTTCCTTCATTCATTTCTTTAGTGACATCTTCAAAAAACCCACCAGGTTGAGTCACCATGGCCTGTCCTTGACAAATCCAAACTGAGATGTTATAGAGTTTAGAGATTCCCTAAGTTCTGATTGATTAATTCCATGATAAGTCTTTCGATTACTTTGTATATGAGACTGGTGAAACTTATGGGTCTGTAAGTGCCTGGGTCTATGGACGGTACTCCCTTATGCAAGATAATGACTCTAGCTATTCTCCATTTGCTTAGTACTAAGCCCATATGAAGCCTGAGACTGGACAGTGTTGTTGGGGGTGTGGCTAATTCATGCTTTGTTATTTAAGATGCATCCAGGGATATTGCCAGGACCCACTGATGCAGTATTTTTAGCTTTTGATAGTACTTTTAGGACTTGGACATATGCAATTGTTGGAGGTGGGACAGTTTTAGGTATATCCTGAAGGACACTCAGGGGGGAGTGAGGGGTAAAGTTGGAGCTAAATTTATTGGCCAATAGGTTCCCTGTATCTTCAGCCTCAGTGTAGGTACCATTGTTTGCAATCAGCTCAGTGCATTGCTGCCTTCTGCTTTTGAGATCACAAACATAAATAAAAAAGACCTTGTGATTTTCTTTGGCTTGGGTAACTATTTTAGCCTCAAACTTGGCTTTCGTATATTTTACTAAGTGTTTGACTTGTCTGTTTATTTCTGTGATAAGGGCTCTAAGATTCTGAGAATTGCACTTCTCACTTTTGGTCAAATTTCTTTTCCTTCATTATAAAACTTGTTGATATTATTTTTCCTCATGTGGATTTGTTTGTGGGGTTTGACCTGCACTTGGTCTTATGGGGTACAGTTGCATCTATGCAGCTGTTTAAATTCTGGTATAGTGTGGTGGTGTACGTTCCTGCTTATTCAGCAGAGTTAACTCAGTTTGGTGGGGATTTGAAGCTTTGCTAATGTATCACTTAGGCGTAAGTAGTTTGTCTTTAAGAAATTTCTAAAGGTACCTTGGGTGGATAGTATATCTGGTTTCAATTTTATTTTAAAGGAGACTGCTTTATAGTCAGATCAGACTAGTGATGAAGATATCCAAGGGATGCTGCAAGATACTTCCATTTTAGTAAGGACATGATCCAAGATATTATTCACCAAGTGGGTAATCTGACTAATTGTACAAGGGAATTTATATTGACAAAGTCCAGGAATCTCTGTGCTTGTGCACTGCTGGTGGTGCAGGTTTCCCAGTCCATAGTTGTACAGTCTAGATCACCTAGGAAAATGGTGTTTGGTTTAATATTGAGTAATTCTAATTCCTGTAGACAGGCATTGTGACTTTCTTGTGTCATAGAGGGAATTCTGTAGCAAGCTAATACATGGTACAGAACCTTTCTGATGGTTATTTGGACTTCAAGAAGCTCTAGTGCATCATGCTGCCTTACAAGCCTTGATGTATCTCTCTTCTAGATGTAGATTGAGATACCTCCAACTTTTTCCCCTCCTGTCCAATACCTGGTCTTAAACGTGTGGAATGTGTTATAGCTCTGCACAGCCAAAGTGCTTTCCACTATTTTAAAACATGTCTCAGTCACTATACAGACACCAATGTCTTCTAGGGTGAGAAGTGCTTGTAGAGAGTAGAGTTTCTTGTTTAGGCTCCTAGCACTGATCAGTAACTCCTTCATATTTTCCTTTGCTTGTTTTGTTATGTTGGTAGGTTTATCAGGTTGGCATATACAATGTCATGTTTAATAAGTTCAGTTTATAATGATTTTATTCTATTGTGGTAGAAAATCTGATTTCCTTTCAGTTTGATGTTACCTAATGAATGTGAAATGAACTTTCCAGATACATCTGCAAAATGGCTGTGCTACAGTGCTTGAAGTAGAGTCCTATAATGCTTTAATGAAAACTTGTGCAAAAAATATTAAGTAATGGCTATGTTGCAGCCACATAAATCTCTGATGAATAATACTGAACCGGGAAATTTTGCCACAAAGCATTACACTGTGTAATCATACGTTTGCAGATGCCTTCAGAGGTGCAAAGCTGAGGCTTGGGTCCAGCAAAGAAGATGATTTTGCAGCTCTGACAAGTAAATAGTGTTGGGAGGGGTGGTGTGTTATTAGTACTATGTAAAAGCAGAAAGATGGGGGTTGGGTGTGACAGAGAATAATAAACCATTTCTTCACTGCATAAAATTAAAACTTTATTCCAGTTTCAACACAAATTGGTTGAACATCTGGGACTAACTACAGGTACAATGCTGACTTACTGGAAATAGATTTCTGAATGTTTTGTAAGTTTCAAATAAACAACCAATGGAAAAACGCATTAATACATTATACAGACAATATGGACAATTATTTATTTACAGTAGATGGTGTACAGTAGTGGATTGAGTTCCAGTAGTGTGCGTGTGTGTGTGTGTGTGTGTGTGTGTGTGTGTGTGTGTGTGTGTGTGTGTGTGTGTGTGTGTGTGTGTGTGTGTGTGTGCGTGTGTGTGCGTGTGTGTGTGTGTGTGTGTGTGTGTGTGTGTGCGTGTGTGTGTGTGTGTGTGTGTCTGCTTGTCTGCATTTGTGTGTTTTGTGTGACAGTATGTATATTTGTATATGTGTACACATGTTGAGGGTGCTGACAAAAGAATGGCCAACTCAAGCAGTTTACTGGGTGCTGACTTTTACAGTCATTGAAAACACCCCACCCTAGTGGTTTATGAGCATGATGATTATCCTCCTTTAATTATTTCCTTACTCTCTGGCCCTTTCATTTTTTTTGTTCTTTACTTTTGTTATAATTATTTTACTGTTATCATAATATAACACATACAGCATAGCAAAACTGAATTGTAAAAATAAATAAAAATGAAAAAAAAATAACATATTTCAACAAACATATAAAAACTAAAAACAGTTTAAAAAACACTCCACAAACCCACATCAGCATGCTGTAGTCAGAGCATCACTCATCAGACTGAAGAAATTAAGAAAACCATCACCATCTGGTCAATACTGGAAAGGGTGTACAGCTTGAATCCGGAAAGCTAGTATTTATCTTTAATGGCCATGGAGACCAAAAATAAGACCTTCTTATTCTTATTATATATGCATTGACATAGAGGGCTTAATTAACATAAGAATGGGTCTAGTGGTAAGCAAATATTTGCAAATATAAAAAAAACTCAACTGCCCTTAGCCAAAAAAGTTTGTATCTTCAGATATGTCCATTATCCATGCCCCATGTGCCCAAAATGCCAAAGAAGATTACAGGATATAACCTAACCCATTCTTCTGAAAACTATACAACTGTGCAAAGAAAGTATACCCTTCTTATAAGATCTCCATAGCGCTAAAAATCAGAATGAGTTAAATCTATATGCAAAGCCATATTCCATTTTGATCCAACATCATAATTAAATCTTGGTTACATTGCCTGCAGGTTATAATATTTGAAAACATTTCCTTTCAACATCCCTCGATAGCTTTCTAATAGTAGGAAACAAGACAATTAATCTTCTAATCTTTCATGTAATATTTAAACTGTCATGGGCAGAAATTTGAACCATGTTGAGTTGATCTGAAATGGATTAAAAAACAATATTTCAAAAGTCCTTAGACTTGAAGTAACTATTTTATATGAAAATATAGGAATCCAGTAAAGGGCAAGGATCTTGTTCCAGAAAAAATGAAGAGAGTGAATTAAACTTGTGTCATTACATGGCAGCTAATATAAATGAATTAAAGGCCTCTAGAAACTTTGGATGATAATAAATACAACTAATCAATTTTATATGCCCATTTCCTCACAATAACTGAGAAATCAAGAACTGAAAGACCTTAAACCATTTACAGAGATTAATCCAATACTATTCATGCATGTATCTTTTCCAAATCTTTATTAGCAAGCAAAGTTTCCCACAGAATTCATGGAGATTGTATATGTGTATTTTGTGTGATACATAGATACAGTATGTCTCTTTAATGGCTAGTACTTTGAAGTGGTCCTCCATGAGATGCAGTAAGCTTCATTTTACAACAGCATGCACACTGACCAAGCAGCACTGAAGAATTACAGCCTCCAGACACATGCATACACATCACTGCAGACAGACATAGGGATGCAGATACACACACACACACACACACACACACACACACACACACACACACACACACACACACACACACACACACACACACACACACACACACACACACACACACACACACAGTGCAACAGTTACACACACACACACACACACACACACACACACACACAGTGTAACAGTTACACACACACACACACACACACACACACACACACACACACACACACACACACGCACACTCTGTAACAGTTACAGTACTCCTTCATTTCTGACATATAACATAGTACAGCTTCACTGATAGTGTACATTAGTTCATCTCCACTCATGCATGACACACACAACAGAACAGCTCCAGATATATTAAGGAACTACTACTGGCAGAAATTGAAAAATACATATTTTTTATCATCTTGAAATTCAAACCAGTTAGCAGCAGAATAACTGCTTATTACTAAACTGTTCTTTTTTTTCTAACACTGAATGTCCCCATGGGTGCAAATATGCTGATGCAATCTCGTTTGCTTAGAAAGCTAATTCTTGTCCATAATGTATAGTGAGAGCAGAACTGATTACCTCATACTGTACCCTGTCAGATCAAAGTTCCATTCACTTACAGTGGAAGTAGTAAAAAAGTACTGCTAAATTACTGTGTGAGTGATAAATTAGTTTTCCTACATATGTGTTACACATGGAAAGTAATTCAATAAAAACCAGACTTCCAAACCGTTAAAATTATTTTAATACAACAACAACTTAATAGCAAATCACAAAGCTTTTGGGAAAACCCTTCATCAGTGTACTGTCATAACATAAAGCTTTCTCATATTTAAATACAACATTTAAAAAAGTCACTAACCCAGCCCAACTGAATATCACAATTAATTGACAGTTTAAAGGAATACATTCAAGTTTTTAAACACATTTGCTTATATTTTAAAATAGGCTTAATGCTATTTGCAGTATTAATTCCCAGATAGCAATCTGCTTCTAATCTTATTATCCAACTACATTCACTTACTTCAGGTTTATTGTTTATATCTCCACCCCTTATATTTTTATAATTATTTTATTTATTTATTTTACATTTGTTTACCGGGAGAGTCCAACTGGGCATAAAACCCTTTTTCAGCGGTGGCCCGTGGAGAAAAGCTCCATTGTTAGTTGACTATTATGTTAGTTGAAAGGAAATCGTATAATACAATAAAGAAAAAATAGCAACAGACATTCATAATGGTAAAAAGACTAAAACAGAATAAATAAGTCAAGTGGGACACAAGACCAATAATCTTGTATAAGAATGCTTCTAGAAGACAGTTCTTACAGTAATAGCAGGTAGTGACATTGTATACAATGGGAGTGCAATTATGATACTTAGTCTTGTATACAGGTAGCATAGCAAACTGAAGACTTAAAATCTGATAGATATTAACAGTGAGAAAGAAAAAACAACATAAGGTAGTCATATGACTTAAATTCAATGCTCATTACATTTAGAATTAAAATTTTAAAATCATCTAGTTCCATGGTTTGGGCTACCCATGCTCAGTACATGTACAAGTCCAGGAATTGGTGAGGTGGGCTTTAATGTGATGCTTGAAGTTTTTTAAGCTAGTTATAGTTCTAATTTCAAGTGGTAAGGCATTCCACAGTTTAGCAATGTAGTAGGAGTATAGAGAGTCACCTGAGCTATTTTTACTCCTGGTTACTTCAATTAGAGCTTTGTTAGTGGATCTTAGTGGATGGGTACTTATATGGGGATTGAGGAGGCCTTGTAGAGCTGGTGTTTTATCGGGTTTATAGTACATTTGGTAGGCGGAAGAGAGTTGCGTGAGGATGAGTTGGTGGTGTAGTTCTAACCAAGATAGTTGTCTTAGGGCTTTACAATGATGGGTTCTAGAAGAACAACTAGTGGCAAATTTAGCTATCTTATTATAACAGGCATCTAGCTTGGTTCGGTCTGATTTGGAGAGGTTGGTAAAGATGGGTAAGGCGTATAGTAAAGTTGACAGAAGATGAGTTCTGACTGTGGTTATTCTGGAGTTGGTGGTTAGGTAGTTTTTGCATCTGTATAAGGTACCTATTTTCTTGTGTACTTTTTACAGCCTGGACAATGTGTAAGTCAAACTTCAGATTTTGATCAATAACAACACCGACAAGTTGGGTGGATGGTACTGGTTCGATCAAAGTCTTATTACTGGATGTGATGTTGAAGTAAGTGGATTGGGCTTTGAATTTAGTGAAGTGGAAGAGAATAAGTTTAGTTTTATTTGGATTCAAGATTAATTGGGCATCTGCCAACCATGATTCAGTAGCGGTGAAGGATGTTTGGGTTAAGTCCTGTAGTTCAGGTAGAGTTGGGGCAGAACATATGACAGTGGAATTGTCTGCATACTGTATTAGGGTGGCTAGAGTTGTAGCATTATGGAGTTTATTTATAAACAGGTTAAAAAGGAGGGGTCCGAGAATAGACCCTTGAGGCATGCCCATAGTCACTGGTAGTAAGGGAGAAAGAGCTTTGTTCCACCGTACCACTTGTTGCCGATCTATGAGGTAGTTCTGAAACCAGGCTAGAGTGGAGTAGCTTAGGCTCAGTTGGGACAAGGCAGTTTGTTATAAGACACTGTATCAAAGGCTTTCGATAAGTCTAAAAAGATTGCTGATACTAGCTCACCTTTATTTCTAAGTTGACTGATGGTGATAGTGAAGCTAATAAGTACTGTGGTAGTACTATGGTAGGGGCAAAATCCGTGCTGAGTATTTGTAAGTAATTTATTGTCTAGAAGATGGTTAAGTATTTGGGTGTGAACACACCTTTCAAGAATTTTTGATAGAGGGGATAGGATTGCTATGGGCCGATAGTTAGAGATGTCGGTGAAGGGACCTCCTTTGTGTAGGGGTATGATATGAGCAATTTTTCAAAGAGTGGGGATGCGTTGCTCGGATATGAAATGGTTAATTAGTAGGGAAATTTGATAGGAGATGGTTTCAGCTGCTATTTTTAAGTATGTTGAGGCTAGGTTGTCAGCTGCTAGGGTTGTGGGTTTTAACCGGAGCAAGTATATGTGTATGTTGAGGGTTGGGACTGGTTTTAAAGAGAATGTGTTGTTATTATCTAGTAGAGAGGTTAGGTTGATGGGCAGTGATGGGGAGTTTTTTATAAATATTGTCCATCACCTTAAGTTTAAAATTAGCTTCTACCTTACTTTCCTTGGTAGATCATAGTATAATACTTCCTGCCTCAGAAAACCTCAGCTATATAGTCAGCTGTAAATGGCAATGCACATAAAAAGGCGACTGTGCATAGTCCTGCCAGCAAACTAAACTTCTTTTTTCACAGAAAATTAGACAATGCATTTACAAATCCTAAGCACACACAGATCAAAGTATTTCTAGAAATGTTACTATAAAATAAGACTAAAATGCATACATGGTAATCGCACAAGCATCTTTGCACAGTAATATCCATTTAGCATCAAGTGAACTGTTTTATTTCATGCAGAGATTTAAATAAATATTCTTATGTACTTTGTCTTAACAGGAACCTGCTCAGTAACTTATGGTACACAGATTTAATTTCTTTAACCATTGCTTTACTTTGCATATATTCCCAGATATTTAAATTATGCATTATTTTGGAAGTATACAATCAGTCAGAGCACTTTAAATGGCCAGTATAGTTTTATGGCCTCATGGGGAGGGAAAACAGTTGTAAATGAGAGCAGAGTTGTGAATCCATAGCAAGTGAACAGCTTTATAACCTCAGTGGAAGCAAATAACAAAGTAAAATTATAGGTACCTTGCTATGTGTGTTTCACTTTAGCAAAAAACTTCCAGAAATGAAGTAAGAACAAGGGAGACAAATTTCTACAGAAAGCATCATGAAATGTCATTCATTCACTACATGGTGTGCAGTGAAGGACCTGACAAGGACAGTAATGGTTTCAGAGAGGAAGAAACTGAGAAGTCATGCCTTTTTAACATGACAGTTTAAGGATCCTTCTCACTGTATGCACAGTATTGCCTTCATATAACCTTTACTGTCTGCAACAGATTAAACAATGATTATTTGAAGACCAGATTAAAGTTCAAAGTCTGTTTGGTAAATGGAGTAGTGTAGAGCCACTCTAAGTAACAGTTTCCAAACTTGCAGCTCTTATGTATAGCTTGTTACTGTCCTCATTGCTTTCTACATCTCTGAGCTTGATGATTCATTATGTATTAACAATTTACGCTTAAATAATGACCGAATTGTGTTTAGACTGACTAAAAATCAGCAGTCACTAGCAGTATGGGAATTAGTCGTGAATCACACAGAATATTCCTATGAACGGGTTTACTATGACCAGGCTGACCTAGTAGCTTAGATGATTAGAGAAAACATTAGGAAGATACTCTGGAGGTCTGGGTTAAGCTCACTTTAAGTTACACATGTTCTTACTGACTCCAAACTGCAATAAATTAAGTCAGTCAGTTCTAATTTGGAGGGATAGATAACAGACTGTCAGATAAACCAGAAGGAAAGGGCCATCAAAAACTGAAGATGAGTCAAAAGATTAGATGATTGTTACTGTGGTACTACATCTGACATTCCTTAAGGCATGTATGGGTAATAACACAGAGGATAAGATTATTGTTACTGTGATACTACATACGACATTCCTTAAAGTATAGATGATAACACGGAGGATTAGATGATTGTTACTGTTGTACTACATCTGACATTCCTTAAGGCATGTATGGGTAATAACACAGAGGATAAGATTATCGTTACTGTGATACTACATATGACATTCCTTAATGTATAGATGATAACACAGAGGATTAGATGATTGTTACTGTGGTACTACATCTGACATTCCTTAAGGCATGTATGGGTAATAACACAGAGGATAAGATTATTGTTACTGTGATACTACATATGACATTCCTTAAGGTATAGATGATAACATGGAGGATTAGATGATCATTACTGTTGTACTACATCTGACATTCCTTAAGGTATGTATGGATAATAACACAGAGGATAAGATGATTATTACTGTGGTACTTAATCTGACATTCCTTAAGGTATGTATGGATATCAACACAGAGGATAAGATAATTTGCTACTGTGGTACTACATCTGACATTCCTTAAGGTATGTATAGATGATAAGATGGAGGATTAGATGATCGTTACTGTGGTACTACATCTGACATTCCTTAAGGCATGTATGGGTAATAACACAGAGGATAAGATTATCGTTACTGTGATACTACATATGACATTCCTTAAAGTATAGATGATAACATGGAGGATTAGATGATCATTACTGTTGTACTACATCTGACATTCCTTAAGGTATGTATGAATAATAACACAGAGGATAAGATGATTATTACTGTGGTACTTAATCTGACATTCCTTAAGGTATGTATGGATATCAACACAGAGGATAAGATAATTTGTTACTGTGGTACTACATCTGACATTCCTTAAGGTATGTATAAATGATAAGATGGAGGATTAGATGATCGTTACTGTGGTACTACATCTGACATTCCTTAAGGCATGTATGGGTAATAACACAGAGGATAAGATGATTATTACTGTGGTACTTAATCTGACATTCCTTAAGGTATGTATGGATATCAACACAGAGGATAAGATAATTTGTTACTGTGGTACTACATCTGACATTCCTTAAGGTATGTATAGATGATAAGATGGAGGATTAGATGATCGTTACTGTGGTACTACATCTGACATTCCTTAAGGCATGTATGGGTAATAACACAGAGGATAAGATTATCGTTACTGTTATACTACATATGACATTCCTTAAAGTATAGATGATAACATGGAGGATTAGATGATCATTACTGTGGTACTACATCTGACATTCCTTAAAGTATGTATAAATGATAACACAGAGGGAAAGGAAGGTGTTTTATAGATGGCACTATGCAAAAATGACACTACCAATTGTACAGCTCATAATGGATGAACAAACATCTAAAAATTAAAATTCAGAGTAAAAGAAGGCAGAGCAATACACCCACTAAAGAGCAAGTAAAAGATGCAGAAACAACTATCAACAGCAAAAGTTAAAAGGGACACAAATTAAGCATTTCATATTGGGAAGCAAGAAAGATGGGGATACAAATAGGCAGAGAAAGACTTGGTAGAACAAAAGGAGATGCAGATCCTCTATGGAATAGTTGGGGAGACTGTTTATATTTCACTGTGGAGATCTATTGATATCAAACTTACAATAAATTAAAGACAAATGAAAAAAAAAACAGATAAATGGAATTAGAGTGGTACAATTCTGCACCAGAAGCCATACGAGGAGAGTATAGAAGCCTAATATGTGTTATCCAGGGCTCAGGAGAAAAAAATGGTAGTGTAAATGAATGCCTTGCACAAATATTCAGGCATCTCAACTGCCCCTACCAGGTCAAATGGGTGGCATCTTTTAAAATAAGTTATGTATACAAATGGAAGGACACAATCTAAACATAGTTTGTAGACAATTCTTAAGATGTGAGGAGGCATTTCTGAACTTCCTGTGTATAATATAAACTCACAAAATGCCATAACATTCGAGAATACCCTAGTGAAGCTTGCCTTTACTGCATAGCTGTTTTTATCATAACCCCTGATTTTGTGATAAACTTTGTCAAGTGAAGAGCAGCTTGGATTGAATGGAAACAACGATTGACATATCACTTCTTTGGGGCAGGGGCTGTTGTCCTGTATTCATCAGTTAATTGTGACTGAAAACATTATAATATGACCATAATAATAATAATAATAATAATAATAATAATAATAATAATAATAATATTTCCACCAATGTTAGAGATTCTGGTCAGCCAATACCTCTCAACTGTCTAGATTTCTGCAGAATGTCCAGATTTTTGCATTATATTTTTGGTCTGTTCCTCATAAAATGTGTGGCTTTCTGACAAATCACTGAGGATTGAATTCATTAAATAATGACATACATTTGAGTTTTAAGATTTCATATCCTTCAGAAAAGGCATGGTAACATATATCTTGTTATTATATCAACTTTCTGAGTTTATAAGAGCAACATTTAAAATGTGTCCTTATTTTTGGGCCTTTGGCCCCCATAATTTTAGGCTTTCTCCAGACTTTTTGCACCAAGAGATTGAGAGGTATGCCTCAGCCTTCCCAGGACACAAAATGCAGTCAAGGCACGGCACAGGAGGTTTAGGAATTTTCTAAGTGGTAGAAGGGGTAAACTGCAGAGAGTTCTGCATGAAATCATTAAAGAATAAAACAGAGTAGAAGACCTGAGATCTTGTTTGCTGAAAGGAATATTGGTCTCCCTGAAATGGAAAGTAGTAAGCAAATGTGAGGCAGCTTTGAGAACAGAGCTGCCAAGTAAGACAGTATTGCTGCTATCTTACAGTTATAACTGCTGTTATGCAACATTTCAGCTGTGTGTCATACTGAATTGGACTTAAGTTTCTCTAAGGTGTATGCCCACTACAATTGCACAGAGACGTTCTGCACTGTTTTTGTTCTACAATCTTCTTTTTGTCACTGCTGTTTTTATTCTGTTATTTTGGACTGCATTTTTGTTTGTTTTGTCAGTGTACATCACCAGTAGGGGTGACATTGCTTTGTCTGAATTGTTAATAACGTTGATATTCATGTTGTCTCACATAAATAGTTATGATAACCTTTTATTTTGTTTTTCTTTTGCCAGCAATAATGTTATGCATGAGTTAATTAGATACAAAAGTGAATAAGTGAATGATATAACATCATTCGAGCAAGTATTTACACACTGGCAATAAAAAAAATTATACACACACACACACACACACACACACACACACACATATATATATATATATATATATATATATATATATATATATATATATATATATATATATATATGGGTCTACTTCTAAATCCAAAAGACCACATTACCGAAACATAAATCCCGAAAACCACAATCACGAAACCGCGAAAACCCAAACATCGGTGTTTGATCATGGTAAGTACACACTTGTCCAATGCGAAATGGAAAGCACTCTGAGGAAAGCAACATCCAGCTAGGTGGGGGTGTACACCCCCACACCACACACACACACACACACACACACACACACACACACACACCCTCCCTAAATTAATATACCTACTCCAGGATTGCACTGCAGTGGAGGAAAGGCATACTGGCCTTGGTGTGCATTCTGTTTAGCAGTGGCCAACTGTTTATTTACCATGGTAAAACGGCAACATTCCAGTTTCCGAGACTTCATGATTTTCTTCTCTGGATTTGTATCTTCGGTAATGTGGTCTTCCGGATTTAGAAGTAGAGATATATATGTATACACACACACACACACACACACACACACACACACACACACACACACACACACACACACACACACACACACACACAACACACACACGTATGGATGCTAATACTGATATACTGATATCATCCTGGAACAGGAAGAAGACACCAAATACAAAGAGGGGAAATCATTTCTCTTCAGAGTAAATGAAAATTAGTCATCACACTGTATACTAGTTCTACACAGACTTAATGATTTCTAAAGGTGGCAGCATATGAAAAAGCATTACTGTGATGTATTGATTCCTAACCTGGTGGTCGATTTTAATTCTATATTCTCCTGCTTTTCCACTTCACGACATTTGGTTTTGGTTCTTAGTGTGGAATTCATCGTCATTACGCACGCATGTATATTGATGCTTACATATGTCTTACACCTTGCAACAATATCTTTTTCATTGCAATAATGGCCAGTTTTCAGACATTTTACTAATAAAATTATAAGACAATTTTAATTTGTAGGGAACTGGATACCACAAATGAACATGGACATTACTTTAAAAAAATCAGCTACTATGATTTTTTTTGCAAAATTCCATTCGTATTGCCCTAAATAACCCACTCAAACAATTAATCAAGTCTTTGAGCACAAATACCTGGGACTTTACAACGGCACATCACTGTCCTTCAAGCCTCTAACAGATAAGACAATCAACATACTTTTACAACACCTAACATTTAATTACGGAATATTAAACTTACTTTTTCCTGAAGTAAGAAAGGTTACAGCTAAAAATGTCCCCTCCCTAAGCTAGAGTATGCCCTCTGCATTAAATCATTAAACTTCTCTTCAAATGCCACCTGACAGCAAACTACTTAGAATAAAATATAGCATGCATTCATTTTAGCAGATCTTAGGATCCACCACATCTTGCTCCTACAAAAGACAAAATAGCTTCCTGTTACTGGAAGGGCATTGCTGCCATTTCCATGCTTGTTGCTTTTCTTCCTCTTAGACCATTCAGTAAACAAACATGCCTCCTGCTTTTCTCAAAGCTGTCAGTAAGAGCCTCCTCCTATGGTCTTAGAGCAAATAATGATGAAAAGCTAACTCCGAGAAGAACATCTTTATTGTTTCAGATCCCAGTACTGGGGTTTGTCTGAAGACAATTTATTTTTGTGGAGTCAACAGATATCCTTAAATCAAAGTCCATCCTTGTCTCTCCCTGCCTCCAAAACAGTCAGTCACCACAGACACTTTGGACTTTTGCTTGGGGAGCAGTTTCAGGAGGGGGAAAAGTGCGGCAGGAGGGCACCAGGGACAGATACAAGCACATGAGAGAGATACTTGTCCTGATCAAGCTGCTCAGCTATATGAACCATCTTTGGTCCCTTGGACCTTTTCAGGTGGTTACAGACAATACCACAGTCATGTGTGGTACATCACACATAGGTTTACCCCGGGAATCATCTCTGTGTCACTGCTGGACAGAGGCACAACAAACTAATGGGCACAGTATTTTTTCATATAAGGGGTGGCGTAAGCCACAAAACTTTGGGCTAGGCTTATAAATGCCTTAGGGCAGGTAGCCTAGTATAAACCTATGAACCTATGAACCTATCAGCAAGCAAGGAGGAACCAGGGTGTATCCACTTTGCAGACTAGCCATGTTAGCTTGGGATATAGCTTCACAGCGCAATCTCACCCTACAGGCATCCTATATTCCATCAGAGCAAAACTGTGTAGCAGACAAACTGAGCAGGAACAGGACAAACCCTTTTGAATAGAAACTAGACTGGGGGACAGTCTTCCAACATTTGATGCATCTGTGAGGCGTTTCTCAAGTAGACCTCTTTGCTCCTCTCTGAGCAATCAGCTAGAAAACTTCTAGTCCAGGACTCCATGCAAGAAGGTCTTTAAGACAGATGCCTTTTCTTTTCTTTGGACAGGAATGTTCTTGTATGCCTTTCTACCCTTTCCTCTAATATCCAGGGTATTTCTGAAGATTCAGAAGGAATACCCCAAGATCATTGTGGTGATCCCGTTCTGACCCAGAAAGCCATGGTTCTCCATTATTTTGCAAATGACCTAGGACAATTACCACACGCTTCCTTATAGACTGGATCTATTCACTCAAGAACAGCAGTGTTTGATATACCCCATCAGTCATCTTCAACTGACTGCCTTGCTGATAGGGTTTTAATTTATTTTAGGCGCCTGTTTTCTGAGGATATGCAATGGGTATGAATAGAGGCAAGAAAGCTTGCTACTAGAAAATCATATATTAGCAAATGGAATTTTTTTTTCTGTTTGGTGCAACAACATAATCAGCACCCATTTAGAGCTAGTTGCTTTCAGGTTTTACAATATTTGTGTGAGTTACTATCCTATGGCCTTTCTTATTCTTTAATAAAGTTTAATTTATCGGCCATTTCAGCATGCCTGCCCATGGATCCTTCTCTTTCAAGGCAGTCTCATATCAAAATGCTCTTGAAAGGGGTTTTGCATAAGAGGCCTCCAAGTAAATCAGTGGCCCTTACTTAAGATCTTAATTTTGTGTTACAGAAGCTAACTTTTGCTCCATTTGAACAAGCTTAACACGGGAAACTGTTTTACTAATTGTTCTGACCTCTGCAAGAAGGGTATCTAAGTTGCAAGCTCTTATGGTTAGTCAAGCCTACCTCATTTTCCATAGCAACAAGGTTTCTTTTAGAACAATCGTTCTTTTATGCCTGAAGTTGTATTTGAGTTCAGTTTAAGCCAAACTATCTATCTGTTTTTTTTTTCTGAATGTAATATGACAGAGAAAGGGTTGTCCATACCTTATATGTCCACAGACAACTCAGGTATTATCTAGACAGAACTAAATATTTTAGATATTCAGATCAGTTGTTCATATCTTGTGAAGGTAAGAAGAAGGGACCGCCTGTGTCAAAAAGGACTATTTCTAAACAATTGTCTAAGGATATTATCTTTTGTTATACTCACCATGATAAATCTATTCCAACCATGGTCAAGGCCCACTCTACCAGGACCATGGCTTTATTTATGGCATTTTAGAAAGGGTTGGATTCTAGAAGTATTCATGAAGTTGCTGTTTGTTCCTCTGTGCATACTTTTACAAAGCACTATAAGCCTGATTCCTTTTTTAGGTCTAGATCAGGTTTTGCTAGGACTATTCTCCAGGGTTTCTAGACCCTTCTTCTTCTTCCTCCTCCTCCTCCCAAACTATAGTTAGCTATGGATGGCAAGCTACCCATATAGCTAAGGCTACTGCAGCAGTGATCGATATGAAGAACATAGTAGAGTTGTGTAAGCTGAATTTACCATAACAGTAGATGTTCAAGTGATCACTGCTGCAGTAGATGCTCCCTCCCTTCATAGCCCCCTCGTTGTTTTTTGTTGGTGTGTTTTTTATGCTAGGATGTGGACATTTATTTGTTGCTATCCCTAGCATTGTCCTTTCAGGGCTCAGGCTCACTTTCTCTTATGGCAGGAAAACTCTGAAGGGCTCCGCGCCCAAACTTATCTCTTAGTCCGCTCATCTCAAGCTGCTTGATAGATGGAAGCTAGCCAACTGTTATATCCTTGGCAGGATATAACCCATATAGCTAAGGCTACTGTAGCAGTGGTCATTTGAACAGCTACTGTCATGGTAAGTACTATGCTTTCCCCTGCAAAGTGCCTCAGAAAGCAAAATTCTGTCCTACATTTAATAAGGGATATCCCTGAATTTGCCTCAGCATTTTGTCCTGTCCCTTCTAAAATTTATATATATTTTTTTTGAGACAAGATGCTAGATTAACGTCAGGAAATAGTAACAGGCATTGTAGTTACCAACTTATTTTACTTCAGAAAATGGAATGGAAATGGTTATTACACATTGTCCTTTGCTGACAGTTGTTGGGGAGTTGCCTAAATATGACAATACAAATAGACATTTTTACTCATTTTTAATTAGGGTACAGTTAATATTTTATTTCTCCTATGTCTGGGGAACATTAGACGTGAGTTTATGATTGGATGCTTCTCATGTTATACTTGTTATACCATACTTCTTAATTCTCATCTTCAGACAAATTTCCGTTTCCCCTTCTGAATACAAAATATATGGAATTTAGTTACTTGGTATGACAATTGGTAAATGCCATTTTCTGCTATGTTATAAAATACTCTTTGCATACTTTCATGCTTTGACACGGCTTGTCTTGCTCCTCTGTTATTACCTCGGCATTTGTTAGCACATGGCTTTCTCCTGCTGTCTGACACATTAATTAAATGTTTAATTCCAGTATCCTTTTTTCATATGCATTGTATGTCATCTCTGTTTTATATGCACTGTAGTAATAAATGTAAAAATTGCCAGAGCAACTAACTGGTCTTCAGGTCAACACCTCACTGCTGTGATCTGGTTGTACATATCAAAGGGAGGTATGGTCTTCATTAGTTAATTTGCTCCTTTTGTGCAAGCTGGCAAAAGGCCCCCTGATTTATTTATATTTTTTATTTTATATATATATATGGTTTACTATCAGAAAGATGAACGAAGATGCTCTGAAGACGGAAAGCAAAACACGGATGTTCGGTTGTCTGTGTTGTTGAACATTCCATGTTTGAAAGTTCATATCAGCAAATGCTACTGTGCATTCGCTGATATGAACTTGAAGTACTGCACAGAGATCATGGTACAGTGTGGTTTAGGACATTCATCCCTTTCCTCACTGTAGTGTAATCTTGGAGTTCAAATATATAGTTAGCAGGGGGTGTGGGGAGTGCAGGGGGCCTTGCACCCTGCAAAAACGTGATGTGAGGTGTAGGAGTTTCACTTACCTGAGCTCCTATAAGGACATTGCGTGCTCTGTTTGGCAAAAATGTCGAATCTGCTGAATTCATTCAACAGATTCGACATTGTGTCCTGATGTATATTTTTACTTTTGCTCTGTCCTTCGATGTTATGTATGGGAATTTGTTTTTAATGGCGACATTTTGATAGTAAGCCTATATATATATATATATATATATATATATATATATATATATATATATATATATGGGTTCACTTCAATTCACTGAACTTTCAATTCACTGACTTTCATTTCACTGACACCATTTCACTGAAATTCATTTCACTGAAACTTCATTTCACTGAAACTTCATTTCACTGACAAGTATTATTACAAAGTAAATGGAATATGCCCCCTTCCCCACTGTAGTGCGACCCGGGAGTTAGAATATATAGTTAGGGGGGTGTGGGGGGCGCAGCTCCCCACTTACTTTTCTTTTACTAAGCAATATTATATCAAAACGCAAGAATATCATATGAAATGAAGTGGGGGGCTGCGCCCCCCCCCCTAATATCTATATCCAAACTCCAGGGTCACCGTGGGGGTGGGGAATATTCCATTTATTTTATAAAATAGTTGTCAGTGAAATGAACTTTCAGTGAAATGAAGTTTCAGTGAAATGAAGTGAATTGAAAGTTCAGTGAATATATATATATATATATATATATATATATATATATATATATATATTTCATTATAAGGTATGATAAAAGCTCTAGTTCAGTAAGATAGCCAGATTAGTCAGAGAACTGCCAAACGACAGAAACATCACATCACCATACTCAATTTGAAATGAGTTTATAAAAAAGTAACAAATCTGATACAAAATTTCAATACAGAATTAATTTAGCCACACATTAATTACCATGGCTTTAATTGGAAGGCTTACAACAGCGATAAATTAAAGTCTGCATGACACTGGATAGGACAAACATCTAAAAAATAAATATACACTATATTAATAGCAGAGAGGAATGTCAACTGTGCTTATAAGTATGGCGTGAGTCACAGTCATTTAGCACTACTGACATAGATGAAAGCCCATGAATAGAATCTTTTATACTACACGACATTACAAAATTAACTAGCACAGTTAAAATAAGCCAAAAGTAGATGTAATACATATGCCTCTCAAATGTTGCTTCATGGACATCCCTGATTTTGCCTCAAACTTTTCTTTGTCCCTGCTAAAATTTCTAGTTTTTCATTGTTTTCTTTTTTATTAAGATTAGATGGTAAACTGCAGTAAGCAAATGGTAACAGTCATTATAGTCAAGGACTTTTTTCATATAATAATTCTTATTATCTTAGTCTCTTTAACTCTAAGTCACGAACAACAACATTTAAAATGTGATTCAGAGTTTAGTCCCTGATTATTTTTGACATTGTCCTTGATTTTGGTGTTAAAAATAATTATCATCATTATGATTTTAATTATATTATTATCATTATATTTTTTCTTTATTTTATTTATAATTATTTCTGAGTAATTATAGACCCAAATGCATGGCCAGTATCATCTATAATGATATAGAAAGGATCATTATGAAATAACTATTTAAAAATTAATTTTAATTGTGCTAAAAGCACTGTGCTGTTACTCTGATCCTTACTGTGATGGATTTGAAGTCTTCTTGACACACTCAGTCTTGCTGGCTGGATTCTGCTGAAATCAAAGTCTGGTTACAGTTGCATTCACAGTCTGTTGCATACAGAAACTTGCAGAATACACACTGATGAGAGAATATACTTTGCAGCACATGTCTTTAAGAGTAGTAACCAATAACTTTTTATAACAAACCACACGTACTTCTGTTACAGCTTCAGAAAATGTTCTACTTTACTTCTCGTATAGTACAGATGATGTGAGAGATATAACATTTACCTTAGGACAAATGTGCCCCTACCAGTACCCCTAACATAACTGGATTTAATACAGACTTTACATATATTTTTAGTTAAACACACATCCTCTTGGTTTTGAAAAGATACTGGGCCAGATTCAGGAAGCCTCCGTGTAAGAGTTATAACTCTTACACGGAGGCTGCAGTTAAACTGTGTGATGTCAGCATGTCATGCATATGCATGAGGTGCATGAGGCATGCTGAATCACACTAGTAACTCTTACACGGTCCGTGTAAGAGAGTAGGGGGCGTGTCTGTAGGCTAAGCTCTGCAAGTGGACACGCCCCCGGAAGACTAGAATGGCTGAAAGTAAACAGCCACGAGAAAGGCCATGAAAATGTGAATAAACACACTATACAACACATGCCCCGACTGGCCATCAGTGTATAAAGTGAAGAGATGACATAAAAGTGAATTAAAACCTTTTTTTGTTAAACCCCGTAAATGTTTGCTACTGTGTGCGGGTGTGCTACTAAGCGCAATCACAGTTAGCAGTCAGTGGAAAAGGATATAAGAACTAAATATGCAAAGTAAGCCAAGAAATAATAGCTTAGCGGTAGAGTAGCCGCCTAAGAGTAGGCAGGCAGGGTTCGAGCCCCTACAACAACCTTTTTTTTGTAAATAAGCACTAAAAAGCCCCTGACAGTATTGTACAAATGTAAATGTATTCCCTTTTGTAAAATGGAATGAAATAGAGCATTTTGAAGTAACATAAGAATAAAAATAGTCAGAAATGTACTGATAGCTAAGCTGCCGTGAGACAGAGTGCCCGTAGCTGAGTAGTGTTTAAAAGCTGCAAACTGCGTGCCCGTTGCCAAGCAGCGGGTAAACAGGCTGAAACTGTGTGCAATTAGCTGAACATGTGTGTCGCTAGCCAATTAAGATATATCCCAGCACACCGTTTGCGCCCGCTCCCACAGGCTAACTGCCAGTGCGTCACGTTACCTCCAGCAAACGCGCAGAACAGGTTTAAAGTGCTTAAAAGTGCTTTTGGCATGTTTGATTGACAGGTCCTCAACTCATTTCTGTCAGGAAAAGCAAAAATCAGTTGCCAGATTCAAACCCAGGATACCATGCACTACAGTCAAGGAACTAAACCACCAGGCCATGACAGCAATACCTAGAAATGCAGAAATAGCATATATATGGGATAAAACCCAGAATGGAGCATGAAAGCATTTTCAGTGAAGTAGATACAATTCCAAAACGGCCAATCAGAAATGTGCGGAAGCGGCATATATAAGCCCCATAGGCGGGAATACACAGCATAACTGATTGTAGAACAGACTTGCAGTCAGCATGAGTGGAGTAGGTGAGGGACGTTGCTTTCGAGCACAGAGTTGGGGCATTGAGGAGTCCAGATACATGGTCTGGCTCCTTGTCCATAATCACGAGGCCCAACTCATGCAGGGCCAGGTCTCATGGGGATTATATAGGGCAGAGGCGTGGGACCAGTTGGCTCGTGATCTGACCAGTGCTACTGGCATTCCACGCACTGGTGAGCAGGTCCGTCACCACCATGCGGACCTGAAGAGACGCAAGCAGGACCAATTGAACCGTTGGATCCAGGAGGCCCGGCAAATGCCCAACGCCCACTACTGAGTAAGTCACATTTTACCCATGTAT